>NW_007252863.1:79010-128745 GCF_000164805.1 Carlito syrichta
GAGACTCCAAATCAAAAATAAATAAATAAATAAATACAGTTTTCTCTCTGTCTTTGGGTCTTCATTTCTGAGGGTTCCTGTGTCATGTAAAACTTTGGTTAAATAAATTTATTATGCATTTTTCTTATTAATCTGTCTTTTGTTATAGGATATCAGCCATGAACATTGTGATGTATAAAGAAAATATATTACTTCTTTTCCCCACAAAACCCTCATCAGCCCTGACTAGTAATAGCAACTGTGACACTACCATGCACCTGGGTGATGCACCAGAACCAAATGAGAGGGAATGAAGGCAGCAAGAAGAACAAGAGCCTGGAAATCAACATACCTGGCTCCCATGAGCTAGCTATGACCCTGGAAAGGCCACGAGTCTCTCTGAGCCTCTGATTCCTAATCTGTAAGATAAGAATGTTAGACAATCTGGTAAAATCTCATTTGGCTCTCAAATTCCAGAGTTCAAAGTCTCCCAGATGCTCGCCTCCAAAGAAAGACCTGGGCCCTTGAACAGAGGATGGCCCAATCTAAGGAGCACAAAAGTTCTTCTCATACATTTCCATTTTATAGTAATGCTCACTGTACAAGTCTGGACCCTAAATAAACAAATTAGGTGCCTCCTTTATAGGCCTCCCAGGAAAGCCATTCTCTATATCACATCTGTTAGGTATTTACTTGATCATGCAAAAGTACCACTTATACTTGCTCTATACTCATTTCTGATCTCTCATATGATGGGACAACTCTCCCTGTTTGTCCAGAACTGAGGAGTATCCCAGGATGAAATTTTCAGTGCTAAATGCAGGACAGTCTCAGGCAGACCAAGACAGTGATCACTCTAGCTCTCAGTACATTTTCTGCTTGATTTGCTTCTCCCAAAAACACCCTCTACACTCCACATCCAGACAAGAAAGAATACTTTTTGGACCTGTACATACACTGCTGCTTAAATCAACACCAGCTGTAGATCATCAACAATGTATTCCTTTTGCATTCCTTGGGTTGCTTCAAGCACACTGTACTCCAGTAAAAGTATCTTCATTCACCCCATCCCATTAGATGCTCTTAGAATGGCAGGGTTTTTTTTGTAATCAATAAAAGAAAAACACAAGGAATTTTTAAAGTATTCAACAAAAACCAAATGAATAAGAAAAAAATCTTATTTTAGCATTGAACCATCACCATACATTATTTCACTGCATCCTTAACGTCCTAAAGAAGACAGCAAAAAAATTTAAAAAAAGAAAAAAGAAAGTAAACACATGGCTGACAACAGAAAAGTCAACAAAAGAACCCATTTGTCCACTCCTTGATTCTTTTGACAAATATGTAGGGAGCACTCATTTTGTGCCAGGCAAACAATGAAAGAGAGAGACAGTCACATGGAGCTTACAATCTAAAAGTCTGTTGATCATTAATGGATGTATTAATCAAAGCATTTAACAAACACATTTTCCAAGCTGGCTCCATTCTGGTTCCCTGTAATAAAAGTTAAAACATTAACTATTTCACCCTTAAGATCACAGAAAAGTATGCATATCCAACTGTTTGTCTCTTCCAAAATGCCATATATTCATAGGAGACAGGTATTGTGTCTTATTTAACCCTTCAGAGCACTTAACATCATTTGTGAAATTGACCAAGGATCTAGAAATTGACCTGAAAATATCAAAAAGAGGAGTCGCAGAGAAAAGGATGAGAATATTCAAAGCAAGAAGACAGAAAGATGATGCTTTATTGCTTGTGATTAATCAACTGCTCCTGGCACACTTCAGAATCAGTGTGCCAGAAATCAGAAGCACTTGGAGTAGCTAAAAGCTTTCACCCACTCTCAACTGCAGCGAAACTTTTGAACAGGGAACAACAGAGAAATAAGTCCTATACTTGATTTTCAGAAGCTATCTGCATACTTCAGAAAGAGAAAGAGGAAGACAGGCAATAACTAGTTTAATCTGAAATTAAAATCCTCAGAAACCAGCACATATAGGCAACTCAAGAGAAGTTGATAGTGGCTGCTTTCAGTCACCAACTGGTCACGGGAGTGTTGGAAAGACATATCTCCTGGCAAGAATGCCCAGAGAGACAGCCTTAAAGCGTATGGCTTAGGAGGCTAATGGTACCCACCAGGTACCCCAGGCAAACTGCCAGCCTTCATTCCTGACTGTCCTTTTCAATTTCCACAGGCCACTTAGTAATCCCAAGTCAACTCTGCCTCTTGAATGTCCCAGATTTGCTTTTCTGTCCATCAGCATAAATTCTGAAACACTGATCACTCTGGTTCAGGCCTCCATCACCTCCTGTCTGCCTCTCTTCACTTCAGTCTTGCTTTCCAACAAAATATACATACATACACCCCACAGGAGCTTCTAACCATACTGAACTTTGTGCAGTTCCCCAAACATGCCCTTAGATCTCTTGTCTTTGGAATTTAGGGCATTCCAGTCCCTTTTCCTAGAGCACCCTTCCCCCAATCCTCACTCCTTCATTTACTTATTCTCTGCTTGATTTCTAATCATCCTTCAGGTTTCCTCTAAGACCTCACTTCCTCTGAGAAGCCTTTCCAGATTCCCCCAACCAAGTTAGGTATTTTTCCTTTGTGCTTCCTGAACTTGCACCATCATATGATTTACTGCCTTGCACTATAACTGCCTTTTAGTCTAAACCACACTTTAGAACACACATTCCACAAGGACAAAGGCTGCGCATGCCTTGTTCACCTTTACACCCTTGTCATCTAAACCAAAGAAGGTATGAATCAACGAATCAGTCCATTAGTAAATGAGAGGTGTACTGTTCTTCAACTTTGTCTGTGTGTACACATCCCTTCTCCCAGGGTAGATTGTGACCTGCTTTCCATTTGTCTCCTAAGCTAAGCCAACCCAGAGCACCAATGAACAGATAGGCATAGACTTCAGAGTAGGTAGTATTATATAAGTGAGCCAAAGATGGCTTTTGCATATTAGCTCCTGGGTTATTTCTTCTCATCAGTTCAAAATCCCACCTGCACCAAACTCAAATTTTCATGCATCCAGTTGCTTTAACGCATTCGTGATTGCTGACGTGAATTTACGCCATTTCAAATTCTGTTCCTGGTTGCCACTGATGTGAATTTACATCTTTACAAATTCTGTTTCTGAATGCTGCAATGTTATCATATGTAAGTGTTATATTTTGCTTGAAAATGAGTAGTAAGGCAAGGAGTAAGTTAATTGAGATAATTATCCAGTATCGACTGCACAATGTTGTTATTGATTTACATAGTTGGTAAACATTGCAAGTTGGTCATTATTTTCTTGTGATTAATGTTGTATACTTTGATATTTCAGGGCTTTCAAAGTTCAACATTAAAAATAATTTACCATAATTATGGAAAATGAAGAAATATATGCTGATGAGATTTCCGAGGTCAAAGGTGAATTCAGTGAATTTATTAGTGATACTGAGACAGCGATGTAATGATGCAATGTAAATGAAGAAATATATATGTATTTGGTTTATAAACCAAATGAAAATACAAAGTACGAAATGCTAGTCAGAGCAGTATCTGAGGCAAATACTGGATATATCTGCAACTTTCATCTGTATTGTGAAAAGGTGACAGTTTAGAAAAGACCATTTCACTTGTTCACTTGTGTTTAACAACTGAAGTCTGTGGCAATCAGCTTCAGATTTTTTTTTAAAATTCCACCTGCTTTCAGTATTAGGAAAGTGAAAAATTTGCTGATCATGGATGTTTAGCATGGCCTACACAGGCAGATGTTTTGCCATTTTGAGCCTGTCTGCTTTGCACACTCCTTGAAACTTGCAAGTTCAATAGCAGCAGTCATAAATAAGATAAACCTCCAGAGCCACAAAACCCCCAAGCTGAGGCTGCCCTTCTGTGCTCCCAGACTCAGAGACTCCCTGCCTTGCTGCTGAGTGACATCACCTAAGCATATAATCTTCCTGCCTCCCAAGGAGTTCTCTTGTCCTTCCCCTCCTTCTGAGTGGTGGCCCCCATGCCATGGCCTCTGGAGGGTCCCATGTTTCAAGGGACTTCCCCTGCACGCAAACCTGTGAAAGCACAGCCCAAATAAAGTTCGTGTGGGCATTGTCACCTAGTGCTCTTGTCTTTTTCTTTGATCAGCCCCAAAGTCCCTCTAGCCTCTGAGAGACAAAAATCTGGGGAATTCTGTGTATTTATAATTCCCATGTAGTCCCCGTTTGGTCATTTTTAATTTGTCTTATGACCCTAGCTTTAAATTTCTGATTTGATTTAGTCAGTATTGATTCTAAAACCTGCTCTTTGCCGATAGAGTTCTTCCCCAACAATGCAGGACACCTCCTGGCTCTCATGACCTTGACTATCTCAGATCCAACTGGGCTTTTCTCCTATCTTGGACACTAATTTAGGGCACTGATTCTATCAGTTTCATACCTCAATTTTAGCCCACACTCCTGGCAAGTCACCCCAGAGCTTTAACTTTAGCCACAGATGCTATGAGAAGAGGATCTTGAGCCGGACACAGCGATTCAAGCCTGTAATCTCAACAATTTGGGAGGCCGAGGCAAGAGGATTGCCTGAGCCCAGGGGTTCGAGACCAGTCTGGGCAACTTGGTGAGACCTCATCTCTACAATAAATCAAAAAATTAGCCAGACATGGTAGTACACACCTGCAGTTCTGGCTACTTGGAAGGCTGAGGCGGAAGGAATGCCTGAGTCCAGCAGGTCGATGCTGGGGTGGCCATGAGCGTGCCACTGCACTCTAACCTGGGTGACGGAGCGAGACTCCAACTCACAAAAAAGAAAAAAGAACAACAAAAGAGGATCTTGGACTGAGTGCTCTAGAAATTTCTAGTTTTCATCCCTAAGGGCTTATGGTTCATAACATTTGCCACAAAGCTGACATTAACATGGCTGGAGACAGAATTGAAGATAATAGGCACCAAAACAAATGGCATTTATTTTCTTATTTGTAGCTCTATAGAGGAAGAAAGAGATGTGTTAGCATAATAGAATTCTATACCTTAACTTTTATTTTTAAGTTCCATGACACTGAGTGAACCTGAGACCCCATTAAGAAGTGCTGGAATGAAGCAATTCATACATACCTTTGGAAGCAGCCTCATACATTTTCTTAGTAAAGTCATAACTAATAATGAGGTCTCGCTTCACACAGCTGAATAGCATGGTGGACAAGACATGTTAACATACCTTAACGAATAATTTTTCCCTTGTGGATGTTAGCCCAAGTTCAGGCTTTATTCACATACAATTTGTGGCTAGAAGAATGACAGGGCATCTGTAGAGAATGCCACAGGAGATTATATCATTAGAGAGCCAATTGTAGCTGCAAACGCTAGAAGTGATAGTAGCCTTGGATTACATATTTTAGGGGCCTGTTGGCTTGAGTTGCTCTGTCTCCTTGTCCTCCAGGTTGTATGAGAACTTTCTGCAGAAAAGGTTACTCTAATCCTTGCATCTTGCTCTGGCTTCAGCGGCATCAATATCTGACAAACATATGCACAGAAGTGTTTGCTGCTGGGAGAACATCCTGAGGAGCTATCTATGGTGTCAATCCAAGAAGAAAGACCCCAGCCATCACTTGACAATGAACATCGAACTTCCAGTGTTCAGAAAGCACTCACTTTCCTTTTTCAAACGTCTGGGACCTAAATATATATATTCCATCTAGCTACTAAGCTAGACCTACCTAGAACATAAATGCACTGATAAGCATGGCCTTCAGAGGAGGTAGTGTTATATAAATGAGCCAAATATGGCCTTGGTATCTACTGCCCTGCGCTATAATTGTTTGTCTAAACCACACTCTAGCCCACACATTCTGCAAGGCCAGAGGCTATACTTGCCTTGTCCACTTGTATATACTTGTCACCTAAACCAAAATAGGTAAGAATCAATCAATCAGTCCATCAGTAAATGAGTGTACATTTATATCTCCCAGGGCAAAAGGAATGCCACAAAGAAACAGCATTAGAAAATGAGAGGGGATATTTTCCTAACACCAACAACCTCACTGTCATCATTCCTATCCCTAGTTCCTTACAGACAAAAAGCTGTAAGGGAATATCCAGTTCACATGGCACCACATTCAGAAAATAGAGATACTCCTAGTTTCTCACAGGTCTGCTCACAGTAGATGCGCTGGGGAAAATGTCCAAGTTATTCAAATAGCCCATATTTATATACATACATACAAATACAACACACATATACACACACACCCCAACTTAGGTGAAAGCAATGGGCCAGAACATCACAGATAAGTCAGGTCTGAGTGTAGCAAATGGGCAAAGCATATACTTGGGAATGAGGATTTGGAAAAATTAGAACAAGAAAGTCATATAAAGACAGACTCTTAGTCTGAGGCCAACAGAGTGACTTCCTAGAGATGAAGCTGGTCCTTGATTTATTTTTCTTCAGTCTATGTCATTTTCCAAGAGACTCCACTCTAATTTATATTCATAGTTGCAAAAACACAAAGAATTTTTAATTTCTCACAGTGGTGTCTCACAACTAACCCCACATCTCTATTTTTAAAGTTTTTTTTTTCTTAGCAGATAAGTATCTGTGCTCTGTAAATTTGTCTCATTCTTCATCCATTCAGCAGATATTTATATGCCAGATACTGTGCTTAGTGTAGCTGACACTGCCATTTGCCTATCCAATGTCCATTTTCCCTTTCTTCCTGACAGAATCTTGATTTTGCTCAAGAAGCAATATACCTGCTTAAAATACCTTGCCAGAATGCTTTGCACCTAGGAATAGCCATGACCCTAATTTGGCCAGTAAGAATACAAGCAAGTTTCTACCCCAGGGCTTCTGAGAAAACTACTTTTTGTCAAATGAAAGGAAAAGAATAATTTGAAACTTATCCCTGGTCTTTTTGTCTTTCTACTTTTTCCTTCCTGGAATGCATATATGATGTCTAAAGGTGAAGAGGCTATCTGGAGATCACAAGCTACAAAGGAGGAAGCAGAAAGCAGAAGGAGTCTGGGTGGCTGATAACTTAGCGTAGCTGCATGAACCTGCTCAACCTCTCACCTTTTGTTCTGTGAGAAAGATAGATACTTATGTGGTTGTGCTACTGTAGCTGGCCTTCTGCTACTTGCAGCTCACTAGGAGATACCAGTCAGCAAAAAAGAAACTCTGTCCCCATCATTAATAGCCTCACTCTCAAAAATGAATGGCCAAGGGTTACCAGTCACTGAAAGACAGAGACATGAATCAAAAGAGAAAAGAAGAACCTGGAGAAAGGAGCAATGTAAAGAGAAGTCCTACCCTACAAACAGTGGTAAAATAATAGGTGGTGCTATGATCCATGATAAAGGAATGCAATGAAAAGATCCACATTCAAAGAATAAGAGAGTTCTTGAAAATTAAAATTAGGGGCCTAGGCACAGTGGTTCACCCCTATAATCCCAACATTTTGGGAGGCCGAGGAAGGAGGATTGCTTGAGGCCAGGACTTCGAGACCAGCCTGGGCAACACAGCAAGATCCCTTCTCTACAGAAACTTTGTAAAATTATCTGGCATGGTGGATTGTGCCTGTAGTCCCAGCTACTAGGGAGGCTGGGGTGGGAGAATCCTTTGAGACTAAGAATTTGAGGTTATATGATTATGCCACTACACTCCAGCTTGGATAAGACCTTGTCTCTAAAAAATAAAAAAAGAAAGAAAATTAAAACTAGGGAAGCCAAAATTACGCATACACACACACACACACACACACACACACACACACACACACACACACACACACACACACTAGGAAAAAAAGGTGAAAAATATCACCCAGAAAACAGAAAAAAAAAAAAAGACAAAAAATAGGAGAGAAAGCATTAGAAAAATAGAGGACCCATCCAGGAGGTTCAGCAAACAAATGAAAGATTGTCCAGCACATGAATTCCCCTCCTGGGTTCAAAGAATTCTTCCATCTTACGTGTCCTTATATTTGACATAGCCTTTCTCCTATAGAAGCCGAAAGTACCAGACACTTGCTTCCTTAGGCTTTCCTGTAATTTTCTTAGGCTCTGCCAACTAGACAGGGGCACTCTGGTAGCAGTGGTGTCCATGGGAGCACCCAGGGGCTGGTGCTGGTGTCAGTGTAAGCTACAGAGATTAGTGTCCAACTGTGGCTGGGGTAGGGGCAATGGCATCCTCATAGAATCAGTTCTGTGGCAAAAGGCAGGTTTGATTCCTGGTTGCATAATCCTAAACTCAGTCTTCTGAGTTCAGAGCCCTGTGAACTACTCATTTTCCTTTTAATGTATTTGGTTTTCTACATATATCATCCAAAGTTGGTTTCTGCTACTTCAAAGGAAGAAACTGCTTCAGAAACTGATACGAGGTACCTATAGACATTACACACTCAGGAAAACATAGAGAATCTAAATCTGGTCATCTGGATTCTTTGGAGCTTAAGGAAGCAACTACGCAATCCAGATACTAATAAACAATGAGACTCCAGAGGCTCCAGGTACACAGTGTCGAAACTGTTGATATAATTATTACCTTGGATCACCTGGAAAGAAGCAGCCATTCCAGGCAAGACTCTGGGAGACCAAGTGGAAAATTCCATAGAACACTACTGTGGTTTACACTATGAGGCACTGCCCAGATCTTCCTTCAGGAGTGAAGGGTTCATAATCCCAGCTGATGGTGTGTGACTTGTAGAAATCCCCTAGCTGTTTACCTCTCTGAGGATTGACTCTGCTCAGAACACTGCCTCATCTGAGGTCACACACCTTTCTGGGGCAGTCTGCATCCAATGACTGATTGACATGTGAGTGTAAAGGCTTATCCTCCTCACTCTACTTGGGGCAACTCTGAAGGATCATCCCACCTGCAGAACTCCTCACGGGGTCAACTAAGCTTCCATGAAGACTGCATCACAGTTCACTTCTCTCTCCGCCCAGTCCTCCTTCCAGCCCTTACCTTCCACAGGAGTTAATCTCAATATAACTCCCTAATAAAAACCTGCAAATTAGTCTCCTGAGAAACCCAACCTACAACTATTTAGGGCATGGTATCTTTAATTCCAATAAATATGATATAGGCTAGTTACTTGCAACTGCCTGTAAAGAGTGTAAAGAATGAGAATAAGAAAGGAACGAAAGGTTCATATTCCTAAATTCTCAGTTTGAAACATGAACTGAACCTTCTAGGACTCTGCTTTAGCAATCCCTTGTCTCTTGCAATCATAAGATTCAGAAAGAAAAAAAAAGGAAGTTTGATTGTTACCATTATTAATTACAGTATCAGCTGAATTCTCATTCTTGCAAGGTATTAAATTTATAGATCGGGGTACCAATCAACAAAGAGTAGAACTTTTTTAAAAATGGGGATTTGTGATGATTCAGAAAAGCCTGAGTCCACAAACCTCAAGGGGCATCCCATGCCAACAGAAGCTGCCCCCTTTCCCTGTGTAATAAGGCTGGTCTGGCCTTGCCTGAAGACGCTTTCAATGAAGTTCCTTGAAGGAATAACTTTGCATGAGAAGCTGATTGTCCTCATTCCTCCTGCTCACCAATCCTTACTATCTAGAAATGGACTTTTTCATGCCCCAAGGGGCCTCTTACACAGCTTTCACTCCAAAAGAACTCTAAGATTTTATGACTTTACATTGACAAAAATCTGATCCATATGTGTAGGAATGAGTTCTGAGTGTTCTAGATGGAGGGGGAAAGAACAAATATTAAATTAGGTGGAATGATCGAGATGAGTACACTTACCAGCAATTCAGGATTCCATTTGCCAGCTGGAGCAGCTGGAAATGGAACTGATGGTATGAGTTTAGAAACCTGAGCCAGGCACGGTGGCTCACTCCTATAAAACCAGCACTTTGGGAGACGGAGGTGAAAGTCCAGGGGTTCAAGACCAGACTGGGCAACTTGGTGAGACTTCGTCTCTATAATGAATCAAAAATTAGCTGGACGTGGTGGTGCACACCTGTAGTTTTAGCTACTTGGAAAGCTGAGGAGGAAGGATTGGGTGAGCCCATTAGGTTGAGGTTGCAGTGGCCATGTGTGTGCCACTGCACTCCAGCTTGGACGACAGAGTGAGACTCCAACTCAAAAAAAAAAGGAAAACCAGACACCACAGATACCCATATGTATAGGGACTGGAATGCCAGAAATTCTTTGGGAAATCACAAAGGAAGTAATAGAATGATTTCAGGAGATAAGAATGTCAGAGTGGATTTATCACGTGTGACCTGCTAACCCACTCCCTAACTCTATCCCCATGATAGCTCAGAAGACATTCCCTTCACCAAAATTTTAAGAGATAAATATATTAGTAATAAGACTACAAGCATCTCAGAAATGTGCTGCCAAGGCCATTCATTCTCTGTGGGCCAAAGATACAGCTAAGAGACAATGACATTCTTCCTTTCAATGCAGAGACCAAATTTCTTAAGTAATAAAGACTCAATATTGCCACTTAACCCAAGGCAAAGTGGGCATGACCACCATGGTAATCCATATGGCCAAACTGGTGGTCAAAATCCTCTAATTCATTGGGATTTTTGGTGAAGAGTAACTGATTCTGAGGTCCCTAGACCTTAAATAAATGGGGATTCAAGTCACATATCTTGGGTAAGTGACTCATGTCTCCATTTTCTCACTACAAAATAGGAATACAGCTTCTACCTACTCACAGAGTTGCTGTGAGAATTACATAGGTTAATATATGTAAGGCTCTTAAAGCAATGTTTGGCACAGAGTAAATAGTAAAAAAATATTAGCGATCATTACTGCTATTACTACTACTGTTATCGTCATTATACACATAACTAGAAAATAATCCAGTCTTAGTGAGCAAGACTTGACTTAAAGCCACCACAGTTGTTAAAACTCTTGGGGAGGTGAATCTTCTCTCTCCCTTCTCTTTCTTGCTCTAATTTATTTTTAAATAAACTATATGTTTAAATTTTAAAAAACCTTTTTATCCCATTTCAATACCTGAGTCAATTCACTGAATACAGAGAAAATCAAATAATCATAAGAAAAATCATGAGTAGCATCATACTACTAAGACCTAGGATACAAGTTTACCAGAAATAAACATACATAAATACACCCACACATACACAAAGGTGTCAAAGAAATATATACACATTTTACGAGATGTAATCTATATGTTACTTTTCAAAGCTGAATTGAATTATGGTAGCAATGTATAGTATGATGTTCACTTAACTGTGCTTCCACCATTTTCTTTGTCCTGCCTATCACATGGTGACACTAGCATTCATTTGATTAATGCCAACTTTTGAGCAAGTGTCATACTTAAAATGTGTATATAATTTTTGGTACTCCCTGTATAAACACACATATATATCACCTCAGAGCAGTGTCTGACGATTCAATATCCAAGTAAAGACAAGTTAGTCTACCTTATGCCACTTACTTTAAGAAAGAGGCAAAATTATTGGTAAGCTTCTTTGGAATTTGGAGGTAATAATTATACAGCTGGGCTTGCCACACTAACTCATTTATCAGGTGAGATATGCCTGACCATAGGATACCAGAGGCCCATGCTACTTGAACAGTCCATTATCTACTGGAAGTTATCTGATTCACCTAGCCATAATATCAGGTAGCATTCCATTATCAATGGATACATGTATATATTCAAACACACACATACACATTGGGTGAATCCACATTGGGGAGGATCCTGAAGTCACAAATGAGTGGCAGGAAAAGGGAGTTCACCTTTCCAGTACACTGACTCTTTTTTTTTTTTTTTTTTGAGTGGGAGTCTCACTCGGTCGCCCAGACTGGAGTGCAGTGGCCGCTCCCAGCCACCGCAGCCTCGCCTGCTGGGCTCCGGCGATCCTTCCGCCTCAGCCTTCCGAGTAGCCGGAATTACAGGCATGCGCTACCACGCCTTGCTGATATTTTTATTTATTGTAGAGATGAGGTCTCACTGCCCAGGCGGGTCTCGAGCCGTGGGCCCAGGCAATCCACTCACCTCAGCCTCCCAAAGGCGCAGGATTACAGGCTGAGCCACCGAGCCCGGCTTGACTCTTAACTATATTGCTGTCCCTCTCTCATCCTACACCTAAGGTCCTGAGAGGACTTGACAGAGGAGGAGAAAAACTGAGTTCTGTTCACTGATGGCTCTCCATGATATACTGGAATCTGCTGGAAATGGACAGCTGCAATCTTACATGTGAGGTGCCCAAACAGCAAACAAGGAAAAGCCTCACATTAGGGAATTTCAAGTGTCAGGTGCAATTGGCCAATTTGTTCTCACAGGAAAGGATTAAAACTAATTTATATCCAATAGTTTCCTGGGATAGTTAGGATGGTGGAAGAAATGAGACTGGAGGAATTTTTGTAAGGAAGTTTGAGGAAGAGGTATATGAATGAATACCTCAAAATGAGCCCAGTGGGGATATCTGTGGCCCATGTAAATATTCAAAAAAGGGCTCTATGGCTCTCAATCACAAGGTGACATGCTCTGTGCACATCACTCAGTCTCTTTTCACAGTAATTCCAATGGGTTCATGACCAAAGTAGCTACAGCAGCAGCAATGAAGGTTTAGCATGGGACCAAAAATGTGGACTGCCTCTCACCAAGATTAAACTATCAGCCCAGCTGGGTGCCTAACTTGCCAGCTTCCATGACCTATCATATTCTGGTGTCAGGTTGATTACACTAGATCTCTTTTATTTTGGGGGGAACAGGGAGCTGCCCTTATTCTGGATGTGAGTTTGCTTTCCAAACCCACCATGCTTCTGCCAGCTCCATCATCCATGGATTGACTATGTTAGTTATTGTCATGTTATCAGGTATAACATCGCTTCTAATGACCTCACTTTGTCAAATGGAGTCAGAAAATAGGCTGTGCCCATGGGATTCACTTATCTTACCCATCCTTCAGAAGTAGTTGGTTTTTCAGAATAGTCTATCATAGGTTCCCATATACGACAGATGAAAGACATCATCTGGTGATGTTGAGACACTATCCCACAGGATGCAGAATGTGCTCTGAATCAGCAAACTATATATGGTCCCCTCACCTATAAGCTAAATATGTAGGGTCAATATCCAAGAGGTAGAAGATGGAGTGACCCCTCTCACTATTACAACTCTTAACCCACTCCTAAAATCTCTTCTTCCTATCCCTGCAATTCTGTGATGCACTTGCTTAGAGGTAACACAGCAGATAAGTTCTTCCACCAGGGGACACAATGATTCTCTCAAGTCAGACTACAGTCACCCAGCCAGTTGGGGCTCCTCTTGGAACTAGGTGAGGTAAAAGGAGGGTTATAGTATTTACTGGGAAGATTTATCCTTACTATCAAAGGGAAACAGTTACTCCTACACAATAAATGGAACTTAGGGGATCTTATGGGATATCTCCTAGTTGTGCTGTGTCTACTGATTAGTTAGTGGAAAATACCAGCAGGATTTGCAAGGGCTTGGGTCTTTCAGGAGATTTGGATCACACCACAGAGTTAAGAACCCCAAACAGTAAAAGTACTGACTGAAGGCAAAAAGAACACAGAATGATGAGAAATGAAAGGGAAAGGTTATTAATCCCCTCATCAGTCACAGAAAGTAACTCTATCTCCAACAAAACACCAAAGACATTCCTCACAGAAATAGAAAAAAATCCCTAAAATTCATACAAAACCACAAAAGACCTCCAGAATAGCCAACGCAATCTTGAACTGAAAGATCAAAGCTAGAGGCATCAAACTACCCGACATCAAAATATATTACAAAAAGTATAGTAACCAAATCAGCATGGTACTGGCATAAAAACAGACACACAGGTCAGTAGAACAGAATAGAGAACCCAGATATAAATGTACGCATTTGTAGATAACTCATTTTCAACAAAGGTTCCAAGAACATACAGTAGGGAAAGGGCACTCTCTTCAATGAATAGTGCTGGGAAAACTGGATAATCATATACAAAGAATGAAACTAGACCTCTATCTCTTAACAAAGTAAAAAAAAAATAATTTCAAAATGGATTAAAGACTTAAATCTAAGGCCTGACACTATAAAACTACTAGAAGAAAACATTGGGGAAATGCTTCAGGACAAAGATTTTTTTGTGTAAGACCTCAAAAGCACAGGCAACAAAAGCAAAAATAGACAAATGGATTACATCAAGCTTAAAAGTTTCTGCACAGCAAGGGACGCAATCAACAAAGTAAAGAGGCAACCATGGAAGAGGAGAAACTGTTTGCAAACTTCGCATCTGACAAGGGATTAATAACCAAAATATATAAGGAGCTCAAACAACTCAATAACAAAAAAAGCTGATTTAAAAATGGGAAAACAAACTAAATAGACATTTCTCAAAAGAAGACATATAAATGGCCAACAGGTATATGAAAATGCTCAACATCACTTATTATCAGAGAAATGCAAATCAAAACCACAATGAGATATCATCTTACCCCAGTTAAAATGGCTTTTACCAAAAAACAGGGAATAACAGATGCTAGATTGTTGGTGGAAATGCAAATTAGATAAGCCACTACAAAGAAGAGTATGAGAGTTCCTCAAAAAGTTTAAAAAAGAAACCACCATATGATCCAGAAATTCCACTATGGGGTATATATCCAAAAGAAAGGAAATCAATATCTCAAAGAGATATCTGAATTCCTGTGTTTATTGCAGCACTATTCACAATAGCCAAGATATGGAATCAATCTGAGTGCCCATCAGTGGATGAATGCATAAGGAAAATGTGATAGACATATACAATGTCACATTATTCAGCCATTAGAGAAAAAGAAACCCTGTCATTTGCAGCAACATGGATGGAACTGGAGGTTATTATGTTAAGTGAGGTAAGCAAGCACAGAAAGACAAATATCACATATTATCACTGACACTGAGAGCTTTAAAGGCGGATCTCATGAAGATAGAGTAGACAGATGGTTACCAGAGGCCAAAAAGGGAGGATAGGGAGGATGAAGAGAGGTTGATCAATGGATACAAATGAACACTTAGAAGAAAGAAGACTTGGTGTTCAAGATCAGTAGGGTAACTATAGTTAACATTAATCAATTGTATATTTTAGAATAACTAGAAAGAATAATTTGAATGCTCCTAGTATAAAGAAAAGACAAATATTTAAGGTGAAGGGTAGCCCAACCCTAAATTGATTATATGAATGTATCAAATTATCATATGTACCCTGGACATATGTACATCTGCTATATATCAATTTAAAGATAATTTATTTTTTAAATGAATGGCAAAAAAAGAAACTAGCATTTGCTCATATTTTCTTATTTGCTGTGCAATATATTTACATATAAATTTTAACTAATATTCCTCTTCATCCCCTCTCTTTCCCATACTATGTAATATAAAGTATGTTGATGGTGGCCAACTCTACAACTGAGACCACAGGTACAGAATATTAATATTATGACAGAATTCAAGGAAATGTGGACACTCTCCCAGAGCCTAGACTTGGATAGTTACTTCTTCTTTGGAGAAATAGATGTGTATGTTTTCAGTTATATGAAAGATGGTATGTATCTTCCTGAAGGTGGTAGGTGTACCACTTGAGGACTACCTAATAAGGCCTCCTTGCTTTAAGTTAAATCTTGTTTGAACTCAGAAGACATGGAGAGGAACTGCTCAGTATCCTCTTCCTGAATATTCCTGCATATTAACAGAATTCAGCCTCCCACTGACCTTCAAAAAGCTATAATGACTATTACTTTTCCCATTAGTTTCTTGTTGCTTTTAGTTGCGAAAGCAAACATGGCTGAAGTTTCCCCAGAACTGCCTCTATTTTCTTATTTCTGATTATTCTTCAACACTGGTTTATATTCCCCCAAAATGAACGATGTTGACCATGGCCAAAGTGAATCATCACTCCCATTTACCGAAATGAAACAGACTATCTTCAGTCTCCTCCTACTTGGTCTCTTTTCAACTTCTAATAAATTGAGTATTTCCTTCTTGAAACTACAAAACTATTTGTTTCCTCCATCATTTATGAATATTCCTTGTCATTCATTGCTGGTCCCTCTTTTTCTGCCTTCTTCTTAAGTATTCGTGTTCTCTAAAGTTCTATCCTTCCAGCAAGGTATGGTCAATGCAGGTGCTGGAACAGCCCCAGAGGCGGTAGAAGCAACCCCATCTGGAGCTCGTGTAACCATGGCATGGGCAACATCCACAGTCCAAGCCCTGCCCTTCCAGAAGCCTGGCCTCCACCTGAGAGGCTGATTAAAGTAACTCTAAGACTCACTGGAAACTGAAGTAGAAGGCTGAAATTAATAATAATAATCAACATCACCCTGAAAAGAGAAAAAAATAAAGGGAAGAAAATTTTATTTTTATATCTCCAGGAGAGTATTAAAGAAAATGAGAGAAAAATCAATGTCACCCTGTTGCCCTGGCACTCCCAATGTCCTCTCAATTACAGTATGTAGCACTTGAGCCTGACAAACACTCAGCCACCACTGCTTTTTCCATCCCTACCAGGAGAGGATTTAACACCTTCTACAGAGTTTGTGAATATCTTCATTCTTTGATTAACCCCATCAAATCAATCCCACAATCAACAACCTCTATTTACATTCCCTATTCTGTTAACTTTGTAGTGATCACTTTTTGGAATAAAAATGTAAGGTGCGTGATTTCTCTTTGCTGTCTTAAGCAAAATCTTGGACCAAGCATTCATTTGGATATCTGTATATTCACACTAACACCCATCTAATGTCATTTGCTGGGCAGAGTCCCTATGAAATTTTGCTTCACCTGGGTCTGCACGCATGTATTCAGTAAGGACCTGTGCAGTGAGCACTGAGGGAGAAAGACATCAGAGGTGGCAGCATAGATGCTTCTCTAAAGCAGCTCTCACTCTGTGTGGGGGCTTCAGAAGGGGCCATTTCTGGACAGGGTAAAATGTTACACAGTCCCAAGATCCTCAGAGATGAAAGATCAGTTGTACATCTTCTTGCATGTAAGACAACAAGGCACCATTTGTTCTGTCTGTGCTGCTGCCTCACACTCAACTGCAACTTTAGGATGGGAAAAAAGGCTATCATGGAGGAACGGTAAGCCCTACTATTGAGAGAATAAAAGCATCCCTGCATTATTTCAGAGGGAAAAGCCCACATGGCCTTTGTAAGCCTTATACCTCCCTCATGCTCACTTACTTTATCTTTCTAAACATCCCAAGAAGGCTTAACTCCAAAACTTGAAGCTGGTGCAAGCCTGTGCACTGCAGAAAAAGATTGTCTTCCATACTGTCTCTAAGCCATGGCAGCCAAAAGGGATGGAAACTCTGAGAAGTGGCCTAGGGATGGTAGGTCCACTAGAAGGAAAAAAAGAGCAGTCAAGACCCACTGGGCCATGCCACAGCAAGGCCATCTGAGACTCCTTGGCAGAGAAACAGAACATATCAGGTATCACTTAACAAAATTAAAATGGCATATTAGCTTCTGCCTCTATCTGTTTACCTCTGATTTAGTCAACAACCCTGGTCTATATTCCCCCAAAATGAACAATGCCAGCCATGACAAAACTTAACCATGACCCCTCATTTGTCAAAATGAAAGACCCTCTTCAATCCCCTCTTATTCAGCCTCTCATCAACCTCTGATAAACTGAGAGTTCTTTCTTCTTGAAACCTTCACAGAATCATTTGTTTCCTCCTTTGTTTGCTAATATTCCTTTTCATTCATTGCTGGCTTCTCTTTTCCTTACTGCCTGTTCAATTTTGGCATTCCCTAAAATTCTATACTTGGCCTTCCTTTATCCTCATTCTACATATTTTTCTAGGAAATCCTTTCATTCTTGTGGCCTCAATTATCACATGTATACCATGGTTCCCAAATGTCTGTGTCCATCGCCAATCCTCCCTCCCCCAGCTCCAGTCCCATCTATCTAACTGTCTAGGACAGCAATCCTTCCATCTTTAGTGTCTATGGAGGTTTGGTTCTAGGATCCCTGCCAATACCAAAATCCACAGAGGTTCATGTCTCTCATATAAAATGATGTAGTATTTGCATATAACCTATGCACAGCCTCCCAAGCACTTTATTTATTTATTTATTTTATTTTATTTTATTTTATTTTTTGAGTTGGAGTCTCACTCTGTCGCCCAGACTGGAGTGCAGTAGCCGCTCCGGCTGCTGGGCTCCGGCGATCCTTCTGCCTCAGCCTTCCAAGTAGCTGCAACTACAGGCGTGCGCTACCACGCCCGGCTAGTTTTTTATTTATTGTAGAGGTTTTGCCAAGTTGCCCAGGCGGGTCTCGAACCCGCGGGCTCAGACAATTCACTCACCTCAGTCCCCCAAAGGCGCGGGATTATAGGCTGAGCCACCGAGCCCGGCTCTCCCAAACACTTTAAATCATCTTTGGATCTTATAATACCTAACAATGTGAATAGTGATTATATTACATTGTCTAGTATATAGTGATAAGAAAAAAAGTCTGTATATGTTCATGCAACCATCCATTTTTTTATTCCAAAAAAGCCATCCAATTTTTGTGTGTTTTGAAAAACATTCAAACTGTGATTGGCTGAAACCACAGATATGGAGGACTGACTGTATAGAGGTCTCCACCCAAGTGTTTCATTTTAAACTTAACTCATCAAAAACCGGACTTGTTATCCTTCCCTAAAACCCACTCCTAGTTTTCCTGTATTCCTCCCTCTTGGTGAATGGAAATGTCCATCATTACCTAAACACTAAACCTGAAAATTCCCTGTACCTCACCCTCTCTCACCCGTCTCTCTCATCCTTTTTATCTTATCAGTGAGCAGGTTGTATTGACTATACCTCTGTCTTTCTCATCACTCCCTTCTCCTCCAAAACCTCTCCTAGCTTCATTTTCATCCTTATTACCTTGTTCCTAATTAATCTAACAGTACAACATGTAAAATATGGTCCAGCTCTTTAATATCTGTCGAACGATAAACTGGACCATTTCCTAACAGATCTTCCTACTTCCAGGCTCACTCTGCTCTTATTCATCTTCTGCACTGCAACCAGAATGATATTTCTAAACCCCAAATTTAACCCTATTCCCCCTATTCAAATACTTTCATGAATTCCTATTCTCTAAAGGGTAGAGTAAATATTCCTTTGCATGATCTAGAAGGCCCTTCCTGTCTTTCTGACGGCATCTCTCACTGTATCTTGGACTCTGAATCCAGCTCTACTTACAATCCAGTTCCCTGAATGTACCAGAATAACCATACCAGGCAAAGCCTTTGTTCATGCCACAATCCCAATCCCTCCCCAAGCTCTGTCCTCCAAATATTTTAGTGTCAACTCCTCTCTGAAACCTTTGTGACCTGGTCTTCTTTCCTGAGTTAGCAGGAAGATGAGGTATAATATCCTCTTCTTTTGGCCCTCTGTCTAATGATCTAGAGAGACGTCTATCTTAGTCCTATAAAACTATATGTGAAATAAGAAAATCATAATCTTCATGTATGACTTCTCCAGACTGAGCTTCTTGAGAACATCTCATTCATTTTTATATCTGTAGGACCAAGTATAGTGTCTAACACTCAAAAAATGCTTGCTAAATAGAGAAATGAATATGACCACACAGCTCAAATGTCAAGTACTCAAGCACTAAAGGAATTGAGAGTTAAGGCATATTCAAGTTTGGAAAGGGTTAGTATGAAAGACTTGCAGTTTTGAATCAGGATTTGGATAAGAATAGAGGAAGAATATGGGTTGGTAAAGAAAAGGTTATTCAGAAGGTGACTGTATTATCCACATCATGACACTTTTTATAAAGAAAGGGTCTGTTATTAAGTATTCTGTCAAGATATAAAATAGGACTGCAGGATGGGACATGTAGTCACCCTACAAATCATGAGTCTCAAACTAATTGCTTTAAGAGTACCATAAGATAGTTACCAAAAATTAAATCTTCTGTTTTTCTGACTGCCTCATATTCCAATTTTTAAAACTTCTAAGATACTATGCTGCTAATTGGTATTCAGAACTGTAAGCTACTGGTTGCCCACCAAATAACTCTCTCCCCCAATCCTTGCCACTGGAAATGCAATTTTGTTCAAATGTCCAACCTTTTCCCCATAGTGACCTGGAAGAAATTCCTGGTTATAATTCACCATAGAATAATTGTAACATGGCCATATGACCCAGCTATGGGCATAAAATATCAGGGGAGGCTGCTGGGGGTACCTTTAGGAAAACTTGCTCCCCTTTAAAAAAAGGTATAGTGGAACTTCCATTTCTGGCAACAAAACAGATTTCCCATTCACAAACTCATTCCCAGTGCAGAACACCTAAAAAATGCTGAATAAAATATTTAAAAGTATCTTTATTTTATTTATTTATTTATTTATTTATTTATTTATTTATTTATTTTTTAGTTGGAGTCTCACTCTGTTGCCCAGCCTGGAGTGCAGTGGCATGCTCCTGGCCTCCACAGCCTCGACCTGCTGGGCTCCAGCAACCCTTCTACCTCAGTCTTCCAAGTAGCTGGAACTACAGGTGCACGCTACCACGCCCGGCTAGTTTTTTTATTTATTTATTGTAGAGATGAGGTCTCGCCAAGTCGCCCAGGTGGGTCTTGAACCCATGGACTCAGGCAATTCACTCACCTCGGCCTCCCAAGGTGCGGGATTACAGGCTGAGCCACCGAGCCCGGCTAAAACTATCTTTTAAAATATATATCTGAGCTGTTTGGAAAATAAAGAAAATGGGAGGTCAGAAAAACATAAAGCATGAGCAGAAAAATGGTGAGCAGTGGTAGTTGTCTTTGCCCTGAGAGCATCTGCCAGGCTACAGGAACCTAAAGCTTGGCTTTCCACGAGTCACATGTGAGGACAGGTGGCAATGCTTGCATTCCATACATGTAGTAGGTCAGAGTGAGATCCCACAGGAATCCAGTTTCCAAATGCCAAAATTCCCATTATCTGTGTGTCCCCCCCAAAAAAACCAAGCCATAAATTTAAAGTAGCACCAGGTTAGTAACAACTCCAGGCACCTGGTAGAAATAAACATAAAGTTTCACTGGATGAACACGTTCCAAACACAGACACTAAATAATTCCCAAGGACAAATGGCAATTAACATGAGCTCACAATCGAGTATTCAAAAACATAAGTGAGAATCAGCAGAAGTAAAACAGAGAACCAGACTAACAAAGATTGCAGATATAGAAATACCAGCTGCAGAATATAAGATAAATATGTTTATCATGTTTGAAAACATAAGAAACAAACCTGAAAACATGTGCAGGGAAAAGAAACTACAAGGAAAGACCTTGCAGATATTTTTTAAATACCAAAAAGAACTTACAAAAATAAAAATATAGTAATTGGTAAATCAAAAACACCAAAAGCAAATTCAAAATTGACAGACTAACTAAACAAATTAACTAAATATCAATCATATGAAGACACATTAAAAAGAATTGTTTCAAATGGCATTTGAACAAGGCACACTCACTCAGTATATATCCATTCTAAGAGCAGAAAGAGTTGAGGGAATTTATTAAATGTTATTCAATATATTTTTAAAGATTATAGCTCATTGCAGTGGTGCAATCATAGCTCACTGCAGCATCAAACTCCTGGGCTCCAGCAATATTGTCACCTCAGCCTCCAGGTAGCTGGAATCCAGATACCAGACACCACACCTGGCTAATTTTTTAAAATATTTTGGTACAGATGGGGTCCCACTATGTTGCTTGGGCTAGTCATTCTTGGCCTCAGGCAATTCTCTCACCTTGGCCTCCCAAAGCACTGGGATTACAGGCATGAACAACCGTGCCAGGCCCAGTGATTTTGCTTTTAGTCATATGTTGATTATTATAATTTTGAAACAATTTTTGCATAGTGTCAGACAGAACAAGTAAAGATATTCATGTAATCAGAAACTATGATTAATAAAGAAAAAGTGCACAAATATAAAATAAAAGATGCTAACAAAAAAAGTAATGTTGATTTGAATTTTTTTGTTTCTTTTGTTTGTTTGTTTGTTTTTGTTTTTTATTGAGTCAGGGTCTCACTCTATCGCTCAGGCTGGAGTGCAGTGGCACATATGCTCACTGCCACCCCAGCATCGACCTGCTGGGCTCAGGCGATCCATCCGCCTCAGCCTTCCAAGTAGCTGGAACTACAGGCATGTGCTACCACACCTGGCTAATTTTTGATTAATTGTAGAGATGAGGTCTCGCCAAGTTATCCAGGCTGGTCTCAAACCCGCGGGTTCAGGCAATCTACTCGCCTTGGCCTCCTAAATGATGGGATGACAGGCTGAGCCACCAAACCCAGCCTAAATTTGAATTTTAAAATATCAGCATGAACTCATATTTTATAAAACTTATGTTCCATAAAAATATATTTCTTAGGTCTATGCACTGAAAATGTTCAGCTTTCAAACAATAATACTCCTGTAGCAATGAACACACCCAGATCTTGGCTCCTAAATATATTTCCCTTACTAAAAAGAACCAAGCCTCCTTGACAATTTGGTTGATTCCAATACAGGGCTAGGGAAAATATAAGGTGAGCACTGGGACATCTTTTACTTTCAGATAGAAAGGAAATTCTCAGAGGAAATAAAGGCATGTCAAAAGCCAGCTTGACCAAACTTGGAACAATTTTAGCATCCAAAAGAATTACTATATGTAATAATAAAACATAAAACTATTGGACAATACCATTGAAGGGGAGTATTTCACTGAACTTCTTACTCCATAAGATAATATTTAAAGAGAAACTATTACACACTTGCCTTAGCTTTTTAGGAGAAACTATATTCAGCCCAGTTTATGATAGAAAGATCTTCTTTATGAAAGAATGCTAGCTATCAAATGTAGACATAATGATATATTTAGAATACCCAGCACTTCTAAATCCTAGGGAAAAAAACTGATCCAGGTAACCATGGAATGTTAAAACTATTCACTAACACTATTCCCAGTTATTGGGGAATGGGGTATTCACACAACACCAAATTAACACTCACAAGTTGCTTGCTAATTGCAAAGGAACAAATGTAATTTTACAAGGGAGTAGTGTGGCAGCCACCAACGTGTGCAAGTGATTCAACTCAGCAGTGAGAAGAGTGGGAACCACCTGACATAATGGAGGCAATATGAAGCATGTGGTATCCTGTATGAAGTTATTTTACCAAAAATTAAATAAATTTTATTAAATCAAACCTCTACAGGATCTAGCTCCAACTTTTAGTTTACAGAAAAGAGAAGGGATAGAATAATAAACAAGAATAATGCAATTAAAAAATCAAATAAATCTAGTGCGCAGGATATTCTATCAGACAATAGGTTTGTACTCTTCAAAAAGTCAATATCATTTTAAAATGTGGTTGAACTATTCTAGATTGAAGTAGATTAACACATTAAATGAAATGATGCACTTGATGGATTCCGGGTTGAGAAAATAGCTTCAAAATATATATTGGAAACAACTAGGAAAATTTGAAGATAGACTAGAGAGATGATATTAGAGAATTACTTTTTTAAATTGTGATCTGTAACTGCAGTCAGGTAGAAGAATGTTACTTTTGGACAAAAGGTTAGCAATTGTTGTGTCTACATGGTGGGCATATAGTTTTTATCATATAATTTCTTCAAATTTTCTAGGTGTTTAAAATGTTTCAAACGAATTAGGGAGAGTTTCAAGTATGCACTATCACCTGGGAGATATTCTAGCTAAAATTAATTAACTTTAATTCATGAAACATTTTGATTTAAAATAAACAGAGGGAATAAAGGAATAAGCTGAATGACATGATGAGGAAACAGATGATAGAACATCCCGTAAGACAGCTGGCCCGGTCCCTTCCACAGGCTGATGTCATAAAAAGAGATGGTGCTAAATTAAGACAATCTTAAGGGGCAGAACAACTAGATACAACGTGTAGTCCTGGACTGGATACTAGCTTGGCCAATACAATAGGTATAAAGGACCTTTGGAGTCAAATGGTAAAATCTGATCATTGAGCATAAAATGAGAATGAAAATGTAGTCATGTAGAAGGATGAGAGCATTGACAAAAATAAATCTCAGGTTACAAAATTATAATTACACATAGTGTACACTCACTTGGGGAAACCCTTAAATGTATGTATAAAAACTATAAGAAAAAAAAGATGAGGAAGGATAAGTATCAAGATTTTATCTGTAGTCATCTTGGACAGACGGTAATGTGATGCTTCCATCTTAAAATGTTGCATTATCTATATTTTACATTTTCTATGATACAAATGTGCATAATAATCAAAGTTTGTTTTTTGTTGTTGTTGTTGGAGTCCCACTCAGTCACCCAAGCTAGAGTGCAGTGCCACGCTCTCGGTCACTGCAGCCTCGATCTGCTGGGCTCAGGTTATCCTTCTACCTCAACCTTCCAACTACAGGTGCGAGCCACCATGCCCAGTTAACTTTTTGATGTATCATCAAGACAAGGTCTCATCAAGTTGGTCAGGCTGGTCACAAACCCCTGGTCTCAGGCAATCCTCTCGCCTCAACCTCCTAAAGTGCTGGGACTACAGGCTTGAGCCATCACACCTGGCAAGATTTTATTTAACTTTGAAAGTATTAGAAGAAAATAAAAGAGACTATCTTTATGACCTTGGAGTAGGAGATAATTATTTTTTAAAGACCCAAATGTACTAATCATTGAAAAGTTATTAATGTAACTATTTAAAAATAAGGTTCATCAAAAGACAACATTAAAAAACATTAAAAATCAAGCCACAAACCAAGAAATATCAATTTTTGCAATAACTATAACTAGAAAAAGACGGTAATATGGGATAAATAACCCCTATGAATTCATATGAAAAACAAAAAATCCCATAGAGAAATGAACAAAAGTTATCAATAGTTATTTTATTGAAAACAATATACCAAAGTCCTTTAAACCTATGAAAAGATGCTCAAGTTCATTAGTAATCAAGGGAAAGCGAATTTGAAATATGAGATACAATTTACACCTACCAGATTTCCAAATTAAAAACCACCACCAAGTGTTTATGAGAATTTCAAGCAATGGAAACTCTCATTCACTGCCAAGAGGAGCATAAATTGTTCAAACAATTTAAAAACTAATTTGGCATTACCTCATAAATCTGAACAAGTATTCTGCCCACAATACCTACTTCTAGGTATACATATTAGAGCAGTATTTGACAAACTCTGGATAGTGACTCATTCAATTTAGCAGGTTCTTGTTTTGTTTTGTTTTGTTTTGAGTTGGAGTCTCACTCTGACGCCCAGGCTGGAGGGCAGTGGCACGCTCCCAGCCACCGCAGCCTCAACCTGCTGGGCTCTGGCGATCCTTCCGTCTCAGCCTTCCGAGTAGTTGGAATTACAGGCACGTGCTACCACGCCCAGCTAATTTTTTGATTTATTGTAGAGATGAGGTCTCGCCAAATTGCCCAGGTGGGTCTCGAACCGGCAGGCTCAATCCACTCACCTCAGCCTCCCAAAGGCACGGGATTACAGGCTAAGCCACTGAGCCCGGCTCAATTTAGCAGCTTCTAACAAACATTTTCAAATACAATACAATAGTATGGAACAGAAAATAAAACATCAGTATACAGTACAAATGGTTTAAGGTAAAGTATGGCTTTGTGAGAGCACGCACACACACACACACACACACACACACACACACACACACACACATCTGTAATGCAAAGTGCATTTCTTACTATGAGTCATGAGCAAAAGAATTTGAAAGCTATAGTCTATAGCAAAACTCTTATATGTGAGCAACAATGTGAGACTCACAGAAACAGCATTATGTGGAGTAGCAAAACCCTGGAAAAAACTCAAAAGCTCTCCTGTATGTAGAATGGACAAAAAATTTGTTGCAAATAGATACACTGGAATGCTATACAATAGCGAAAATGATTGGTCCCTAGTTACATATGTCAACATGATGCTTCTCAAAAGCATAATATTAAGCAAAAAAAAAAAATCAAGTCATAGAGGTACATGTCAAGTGTGAATCTACTCATATGACAACGTCTTAAAATATGCAATTTTAGGAACTTTACTGTGTCAAAAGTACAATGAAAAAGAAGAGAAGGAGAAACACAAAAATCAGGTTTTCATTTCAGAGAGAGTGAAAGAGACTGATGGGATTAGGGGTACTAACGAAGGGCCTCTAGGATTCTGGGTAACTTAAACTCACTTGGTAGACACACAAATGGATCACTGGTGACATCTCTGAGTCCCTACCTTTACCTTTCCTAGTGCTGACTTTGGGTGTAATAATATGATTATTATTAAAACCTTACAATATTAGTTACCTCCAATTATTAAAAATATTTGGAAAGAAGAGACCATCATTAAAACAGTTCAGTGCTTTTTCAATCCTAAAAGACTTCTTCCTTGGAAACATTCTGATTAAGCACACGTGATACCAAGGACAATCAAGATTTTTAAAAAATCTATAAATCACTAAATAGATAAGGAAGGAGCCAGGCTTGTACTTTTGCCCTCAGCAGGGAGCAGCTTAATCTGCCTGAAGGATCTCATGGTTCTCATTGGAGCTAGAGGCTGGAGGTCAGCACACAGGCAGAATTCAGGCACTGCGGGAGTTCTCAGAAAGAAAGGAGAACAAGAAAGTGAGATGTAGTTCAGAAAGGGGCATGGTCTCTGCTGTTTTGGCCAGAGGAATAAAGAATAACAGTTTTTCCACAGACCAGTCCTATGCTGGAGACTAGCCCTGCTGAGGAAATAAGACTTCCATCCCACCTCAGATGTAAAGGAAAGGGTAGATAAGAAAAGGGGACCAACAGAAGGAAATACACACTCACACCCCATTTATTCTAGCTACTAGTCACTGTATGAGGTACACCCTTCACGTGCATCATTTCACTTCATCCTCAAAACAATCCTGCCAAGGTAAGCCTCCTCATTTTACAGACAAGATCCTAAAGCTCAAAGAGGTTTAGTAAACTGTCCAAGGTTACCCACTAGTGGTTGGTGAAGCTAGGACTCAAACTTGTGGCTGGCTGACTCTAAAGTTCACATTCTTTCCTTCACACCTTATACATGAAGGACAAGGAAGACTGCAGAACAAATCAGTCTTGAAGCATCATCTCTTAGAATGGACTTAAACGCTGCCCGCAGCAACTCCTGCCCTCTACTGCCAAACGCAATGCTGGCCACACCAGCATCAAAGATGCGGGCCCAGCTAAGTTCAGTAGGATTCCATTATTCACGGGGATGCTATCATCCTTGGTTCCCAGACCACAAGCACAGCCATCAACCATGTCGATCATATCACACATGCATAATCTTGGCCACAAGAAGAGTAAGATTTAAAAAAAAAAGAGAGAGTTTGCTCAAGGCAACTGTACCCCTGCCCTCCCCCAGTTCAGCTTCACTCTGATGCTAACTCTTGGGGCTTGTCCTACTGTTGGTGATTTCCACAATTACCTAAGGTCCAATAAGAGACAGCCCCCAGGAGCGGGATACTGCTGTAGATGGCGTGCATGTACATAAGGTGAGCCATCAGCTCGGCCAGCCACCACCAGCACAGGAGGCGGCCCAGCCCCAGGGCGAGGACACAGAGGCTGGTCTTCAGGGAGCCAAGCTCCTGCTGCTGCATCTGAAGTGGAAACAAAAGAGGTCATTAGACTGTGCCTCCATGTCTAAAATAGCTCCTTTGACAACATATTTAATAAACTTCCCACAAATATTATTGCTGTATTGACTCACAGAGGGTTGGGTGGTTTGTCTTGGGAGCACTCAGTGTTCTTGAGCAAAAGAGTCACATCTGAGCTTGAAAATTGTCCCAAAGTAGGAATACAAGGTGGGGTCAAAAAGCTTGCCTAGTGCCAAGAACCAAAGACAGATTCTGCATCCCTCTGTCCCAGCATCAGCCCTGGAAAAACCCAGGTGGGAGGGTGGCACTGGGTGTATTCTCCCCCTGGGGATCTTGGGATCTCTTTGGGCTATGGGAGCTACCCTGCTTGTCTTTATCCATCACTCATTCACGTTGGAGACTGGCAAGAGTAAGGCCCAGTCAAAAAGGGGCACGGGACAGGTAAAGAAGGGATGAACAAGAGACAGAGGTTGAGAGCAAGGGAAAAATGAAGTGTGGGGGTGTCGCTCTACCTTCAGTTGTTTTTGAAACATGGCAGAGTAAACACAGACAGTACAGCAAGTGGGACAAGTCTCTTGCTTATAATATTAAGAACATAGACTTTAGAAAATGTAAATCACTTTGGGCAGTGTTGCCATCAAAACAATATTGAGTTTTTCACTCCACAGAAACTCAGGACGTTTCTCTATTTATTAGGTCTATAATTTCTTTCATCAATGTTTATAATGTTCAGTGTATATTTTTGTACCTCTTTGGTTAAATTTATTCCTACATATTTTATTTTTTTAATTGTTGTAAAAAATATGGATTTTAAATCAGAGAAAATCACGATCAAATTCTAACACAAACCACACAGCTATGTGATCCTGGGCGAGTTACTTAACTTCTCAGAGTCTGGGTTTCCTCATACATAAAATGAAAAACTTGTGATGATTAAATATGATGAAGTATATGAAGTACTAAGTATGGTGCCTTGCATATAAAAAGCAATAGACAATTGGTAGTTAATATCTAATCATTAGATGTCTTTTATGTGTGTCTTCACGATTTTCCCTCATGGTGTCCCAGACTACCAACTACAGGGCAGCATTAGGAGATAGTTCAGAGCCTGGTCCAGCGTGGTGGCTCACATTTGTAATCCCAGTACTTTGGGAGCCAAGGCAGGAGAATTGCTTGAGTTCAGGAGTTCAAGACCAGTCTAGGCAACATAGTGAGACATGGTCTCTAAAAAAAATTAAAAATTAGTTGGGCATGGTGGCATGCGCCTGTCATCTCAGCTACTTGCGAGTCTGAGGCAGGAGAATTACCTGAGCCCAGTAGGTTGAGGCTGTGGTGAGCCATGATTGTGCCACAGCACTCCAGCCTGGGCAACAGAGTAAGACTCTGACATTAAAAAAAAGAGAGAGAGAGAGAGAGAGGGATGTTTTGATTACTCACAAACACAGATAGAAGCTACTGAGAGTATACTCAATACATGTGAGCAATACAAAAAAATTTTTTTAATTCTACCAAAGTAGCTCTGGTTCTATGGTCTCACCTCAATGCCTGTTATTTAGAGATGCACAATAATTTAGAATATACAGTTTCTAGAATGCATAAACATGCTATAAAATTTGAAGTTAATTCAATTTCAGCCTTATACCACTAGACAAACACAGAAAAACAAGAGAGAGCAGTAAGTTTTCTGGATTTTACATTGACAAGATTTTATTAGACCGAAGCCTTGAAATGCAGAGGAGAAACAAATGCTAAATGTTGAGGCTGAATCTGCAAACAGTAGCTGGTAGAGGAGATGAACTTGATCTAGCATTTGGCAATGAGGGCTCATGACACTAACTAAACAAGAAAGGCCCATTCCTAGGGGTAGGTGATCTTGAGGTGCCTCCTTAGTTCTTTCTCCCTCCTCTGGCCATCAAGGGGTGGTGGGTCCCACAGCAGCCAGAAGAGTGGCAGGCCCTGTCCTCAGAAGGGAAGAGAGAAATACATGTCTACTTGGGGATCAATTTTTACTCCTTTTTTTTTTTAACATACATCCTACCACTCTCTTAAACTGTCCTCCCACAGCAAGACACCAGGCTAAGAAATTCTGGCTGGTTCAGTGGCATTACAATAATCTGTACAAATGGCTTTTCCCATTTTGCTGTTTTCTCGGTGGCTCAGCCTGTAATCCTGTGCCCTTGGGAGGCTGAGGTGAGTGGACTGCCTGAGCCCGTGAGTTCGAGACCCACCTGGGCAATGTGGCGAGACCTCATCTCTACAATTAATCAAAAATTAGCTGGGCGTGATAGTACGCGCCTGTAGTTCCAGGTACTTGGAAGGCTGAGGCAGAAGGATCGCTGGAGCCCAGCAGGTCAAGGCTGCGGTGACCAGGAGCGGCCTCTGCACTCCAGTCTGGGCGACAGATGAGACTCCAACTCAGAAAAAAAGAAAGAAAGGAAAAAAAAAAGATAGCCACCACCCACAGCAATGCCACATGTCAAATATTGCTTGGTATTTGGACAGCGCCCTACAACACTCTCTCACTCTATGACTTACTTTATTTTCCCAAAACCTGGGGGGGAAAAAAAGAATTTGTTTGGTCAGTATTGACAACTTGGTCAGTTTTGAAGTGCTACTTGAAAAGGGTTCTCCAAGAAGGAAGACTGGACATATTGGGATATTTGAAGAATTGTACTGATCACACATAACTGCAATAACAGCCCCACTACAGTGACCCAATGTAGACCCCTTTCTGGGCACAAACCGAGGATGGTTTTCATGTGAATCCTTACCTCAAGTGTGCATGCTCTGGAGATGCTACAAAGTTGAGAGCAGCAGATCTACAAGCCAATCGATCACTAAATCCTTAATGTAGAAACACCTTCCTACCAGGTCATTTGTGTCTGTTATGTAATGACGAGAAAGACAAAGGAGATAACTCACATGCCCAATAGTAGATTGGTTATATGTAAAAGTGTACCTCAATAGTATATAGTCATGAAAGTGATTTTTGTTTAATGTCCATAAAATAATGAAAGACTGGAAAGAAGCCGGACTCGGTGGCTCAGCCTGTAATCCTGTGCCTTGGGAGGCTAAGGTGAGTGGATTGCCTGAGCCTGCGGGTTCGAGACCCGCCTGGGCAACTTGGTGAGACCTCATCTCTACAATAAATCAAAAAATTAGCCGGGTGTGGTAGTGCACGCCTGTAGTTCCAGATACTTGGAAGGCTGAGGCGGAAGGATCACGGGAGCCCAGCAGGTCGAGGCTGCGGTGGCCGGGAGTGACCACCGCACTCCAGTCTGGGCGACAGAGTGAGACTCCAACTCAAAAAAAAAAAGAAAGAAAGACTGGAAAGAAATACAATAAAATGACAATAGTGATAATTTTTAGATGATGAGATGTTCATTATTTTTGCCAATTAAAATAGATTACTTTTTTAGCAGGGAAAAAGTAATGTAACCTTACTATGTTGTGAATAGTTTAGCCCTCTCTTTACTAGTGAGACAGTGAACTGAAGGCCCCTTTATTTCCGTGTCCTCTTTCTCAAAATGCCTAGCATAAGGACATCTGCCAGGAAGTCCAGCATCCTCAATGAGCGAGTATTCTTCTCTCTCTTTTATGCTAGCCTAATCTTTATTTCTCTTCATCTACCCCCTTCACTGTTACATTTTCTCTATATATGTCTAGATCTTCTTTGTCCATTCTCAATCCTGTTCCAGCTCTCCAAAGCAAATGCATGTTTACCTAATGACCACTAGCAAATAGAGAGCTAAAAGTATGAGCAAATGAGGAAATGGTGACAAACACAATGTTACAGTCTGTACTTATGTGTCCCTCTAAAATTCATATGTTGAAACCCTAACTCCCAAGGCGATGGTACTAGGAGGTGGGGCCTTTGGGAAGGGGGAGTGATTAGGTCATGAGAGCAGAGCCCACATGATTGGGAATAGTGCCTTCAGAAAGGAGACACCAGAGAGTTAGCTAGTTGCCTCTACCATGTGAAAGAGGTGCCATTCTGTGAACAAGGAAGTGGGCCTTCGCCAGACACTGAATCTGCCAGCACATTGATCTTGGAAATCCTAGCCTCCAGAACTGCAAGGAAAAAATTTCTGTTACTTATAAGCCACTCGGTTTATAGTATTCTGTTACAGCAGCCCAAATGTACTAAGACAGAAAACTGGTACCGAGAGTGGGAGTGCTGCTGCAAACAAACACTTAAAAATGTAGAAGTAGCTTTAGAACTGGGTAATGGATAGACGCTGGAAGAGTTTTGAGATGCATATTAGAAAAAGTCTACATGGCTGGAATAGGCCTTTAAGGGTGATTTTGGTGAGGGCTTAGAAGAACAAGAAATGAGCTGTAGAGAAAGCCTCAATCTTCTAATAGAAAACCTAAGTGGTCACAAATAGACTATAGGTGGAAACATGCCTGGTAAAGGCTCTGATGATTTCTGAGGCAGAAATGAGGAACATGTTATTGGAAACTAGAGGAAAGGCAATCTTTGTTATAAAGCAGCAAAGAATTTGGCAGAATTATGTTCATATCCTAGTGTTTTGTGAAGATGGCAGAACTTAAGAGCAATGAAATTGGATGTCTAAGCTGAAGCCATTTCTAAGCAAAGTTTTGAAGGAGCAGCTTGGCTCCTCTTGACTGTTTATAGTAAAATGACAGAAGAGAGAAGTGATTTAAAGACAAAATTGCTCATGAAAAGGGAAGCAGAACTTAAAGATCTGGAAAATTCTCAGCCTATCCATATCGTAAAGAATGATAAAGTCTATTTGGGACAGAACACCAAGGATATCACCAAAAGATCCCCTGATAAGCAGATTAGTCAGATATCTAAACAGAGGCCAGGACCCTATTGTCCAAGACAATAGAAGAATGACCCCAAAGGCCATTCAGAAATCATCAAGGCTGCCACCCTCATCACAGCCCAGTATACAAGAGCCTGGGGGACAGAGCAATTTCAGATGCAAAGGAAGGGCCACCATTGCCCAGTGCCACCTCACAATGTGAGCTCTGCTCCCCATACCCCATCACCACACTCCCTGGCTGTCCCAGAAATGGCTCCTGGGGGCCACAGTGCAGTGCAGAATGAGTTGCAGTGAGGAAAGCTGTCAGGGGCATAGTATTATTTCCAATAATACCAGAGAGTCACGGGGCCCAGGTAGAAAACTGCTACAGGGGCAGCACTACCTCAGAGAGCCTCCACAAGGGCAATGCCCAGCAGAGCCATGGGTGTGGGGCCACCCCTGGGACCCTAGACTAGTAGAGCAACCAGCTTGAGATTCTGGCCTAGGGGAGCTGAGTAAGGCAGAGTTGCCACATGGACAGAGCCACTACCCTCCTATGTCCAGAAGGCACCCCAGTGTGTCTGAAAGGTAAGGCCCCAGCCTAGTGTGCCTGGAGGACAGAGCAATGAGCCAAAGATGATTGTTATTGAGTCTTAAGTGCCTGCTGCTCCTTTCTTCTTTCCAATCTTTACCTTTTGGAATGAGACTGTCCACACTATGCCTGCCCCCCGCTCCATTGTACTTGGCAGTACATAGCTTATTTGACTTCACAGGATCACAGCTGAAGGGGAATTTGCCTGAGGATGAATCAAACCGTGAGTCTTACCCATATCTGATTTAGATGATATTTAAGTGAGACCTTGTTCTTTAGACTTTCGAGATGATGCCAGAACAAGTTAATAATATTGGGGTTATTAGAATGGAATGAATGCATTTTGCAGGTAAGAAGGACATTAATTTGGGAGGGTAGGGGTAGGATGCTATAGACTGAATGTCCCCTCTAAAATTAATATGTTGAGCCGGGCTCAGTGGCTCAGCCTGTAATCCCGCGCCTTTGGGAGGCTGAGGTGAGTGGATTGCCTGAGCCCATGGATTCGAGACCTGCCTGGGCAACTTAGTGAGACCCCATCTCTACAACAAATCAAAAAATTAGCTGAGCGTGGTAGCATGCACCTGTAGTTCTAGCTACTTGGAAGGCTGAGGCGGAAGGATCACCGGAGGCCAGCAGGTTGAGACTGTGGTGACTGGGAGCGTGCCACTGCACTCCAGTCTGGGTGACAGAGTGAGACTTCAACTCAAAAAAACAAACAAACAAAAAATAATAAAATAAAATTTCAAAAGTTCCAGCTACTTGGAAGGCTGAGGCGGAAGGATCACCGGAGGCCAGCAGGTTGAGACTGTGGTGACTGGGAGCGTGCCACTGCACTCCAGTCTGGGTGACAGAGTGAGACTTCAACTCAAAAAAACAAACAAACAAAAAATAATAAAATAAAATTTCAAAAGTTCCAGCTACTTGGAAGGCTGAGGCGGAAGGATCACCGGAGGCCAGCAGGTTGAGACTGTGGTGACTGGGAGCGTGCCACTGCACTCCAGTCTGGGTGACAGAGTGAGACTTCAACTCAAAAAAACAAACAAACAAAAAATAATAAAATAAAATTTCAAAAGTTCCAGCTACTTGGAAGGCTGAGGCGGAAGGATCACCGGAGGCCAGCAGGTTGAGACTGTGGTGACTGGGAGCGTGCCACTGCACTCCAGTCTGGGTGACAGAGTGAGACTTCAACTCAAAAAAACAAACAAACAAAAAATAATAAAATAAAATTTCAAAAGTTCCAGCTACTTGGAAGGCTGAGGCGGAAGGATCACCGGAGGCCAGCAGGTTGAGACTGTGGTGACTGGGAGCGTGCCACTGCACTCCAGTCTGGGTGACAGAGTGAGACTTCAACTCAAAAAAACAAACAAACAAAAAATAATAAAATAAAATTTCAAAAGTTCCAGCTACTTGGAAGGCTGAGGCGGAAGGATCACCGGAGGCCAGCAGGTTGAGACTGTGGTGACTGGGAGCGTGCCACTGCACTCCAGTCTGGGTGACAGAGTGAGACTTCAACTCAAAAAAACAAACAAACAAAAAATAATAAAATAAAATTTCAAAAGTTCCAGCTACTTGGAAGGCTGAGGCGGAAGGATCACCGGAGGCCAGCAGGTTGAGACTGTGGTGACTGGGAGCGTGCCACTGCACTCCAGTCTGGGTGACAGAGTGAGACTTCAACTCAAAAAAACAAACAAACAAAAAATAATAAAATAAAATTTCAAAAGTTCCAGCTACTTGGAAGGCTGAGGCGGAAGGATCACCGGAGGCCAGCAGGTTGAGACTGTGGTGACTGGGAGCGTGCCACTGCACTCCAGTCTGGGTGACAGAGTGAGACTTCAACTCAAAAAAACAAACAAACAAAAAATAATAAAATAAAATAAAATTAATATGTTGAAATCCTAACCCCCATGGTGATAGTACTAGGAGGTGGAGCCTCTGGGAAGTGAACAGGTTATGAGAGACAGCCTTCACAGCTGGGCATAGCGTCCTTATAAAAGAGACCCCGGGGAGCTAGCTAATGACTTCTCCTATATCAGCACACATGCAGATGGAAACTGGCCCTCACCAGACATCGAATCTGCCTTGATCTTGGACTTTCCAGCCTCTAGAACTATGAGAAATGCATTTCTGTTGTTTATAAGCCATCTAGCTTCTGGTATTTTGTTATAGCAGTCCGAATGGACTAAGACATGTAGTATCCATTAGTCTGTGGAGGCTAAAAGAGTTCCCACTTATACCAGGACATGTAGAGGCACCAAAATCACTCTAGACCAAAGGATGGGCCTTTCTTGGTACCCAAACTCTTGGAGAGAAACAAATCATCTGGTTGAATATAACAATGGCCTAAAAAGCAGTGTTGACAGAAGACAATCTTCACACAGTTGGATATCTCCAGTTTCTAAATAAGCAACAATGTGCATGCCCTGCAGATCCCTGAGCATAAGCCTACCCCAATCTCAGGCCTACACCTGAAGGCCAGGCCTACACCTGAGGCCTGCAAGCAGTATTGTGGCTACTCCCTGAGCTCCATCCCAGGGAGTCAAGATGGGAACTGGATTGGAGGGGAGCCAGGATGAAGCCAGAGCCAACAGCCCTGCAAGGCAATCAAGAAAATACATCTATCCAATCACCTCTCGGCAATAGGCAATCACATTTTAAAGTTAATTCAAAGATCTCCTTTCCCTCCTCAAACATGTGCAGCCTAAAATGATACAAATATCTGTAATTAAGAAGAAACATGAGGTACCTTTTGCAGATCATTGGCTTCCCTAGAAGGACTTACCTATTTTCCACAGGCCAAAACTTCCCTACCAGGTTTAATAAGGCACAATTATGTGTCACTACAGGACCAAAAGAGCTAGACTTTTAACACTGTTTTTGATGTTGAATGCCTCCTTCTTCTAGGCAGAAATATTTATTATTTGATTGTACAAATAAACACAACAGAAAAAAAAAACAATCCAACTCTTCATTCTATTTGCTTTTACCTTTAAAAAAAAGATTATTCCTCTTTCTTTAGAGTCATATTGTTATTATAGTCCATTTGTACCTTCAGTCTAGTTGACTCCTTTTTATTAAAAAAAAAAAAAAAAACTCAGCCATTTGTCCCTTGTCAACCCAGTAAGAAGAACAGACAGGCTGTATACAGCCCATCTAATGAGCAGGGCTGCTCTCTTATCTGCATGCAAAGTATTGCATTTGAGACATTTCAAATGTAGGGGATTGTCAACCTTAAGACCACTAGAAACTGCCACCATGGAAATTTTAAGTTCAGGTGCCACTAAAAAAATACACATTAACTCATCTGCAAAGTGGATTTCAAGACACATTATATTTTAAAACCTCATTTCATGCAAATTGCATAAAAAGGAATAGCAGAGTCTTTCTCTCTCTTTCAAAGATATGCTGATGATTAAAGATGACAGTTCTCAAAGATGAAAGGTCCTTTTTCTTCACACACGAATAATACATATGTTTGAGAGCACCAAACAAAAGCCTTACCAGAGCCAATTATGCAACTGGGCCACCTTTGCCACTAGCTTCCTGGCTTCTCTCTGCTTGGGTCTAAGGGCCTCATAGGAGATATCTTATTCCTCTATCATACCCCTACTCCCAACAAATTATTACAGATCATACCCCTACTCCCAACAAATCATTCCCTAATCAGACCCACACTGCCCCCCTCTCCAGCCATCTAGACCAAGGTCAGTATATACAGTGATCTATCCCAGAGAACAGCAAATGGGGCCTGCAGGTGGTGTTGCTGCCACAAGACTGGCACCTGGTCTGGCCCGCTTGAGCCTCTAGATCCGCATGTCCACCGGCCACATCCATCCCCTCTCTAACGCCTATCACACCAAGTTAATGTCTTTATTCATTCCACCCATTCTGCATTCTAATAACCTCTCTTTGCCTCTGTTTTTTTTGTCTGTAAAGTGGTAATGACAGTATTACTTTCACAGGATTGTTGTGAAGATTAAACAAGTTAGAAAGTGCAAAGCCTCGCTCAGAATAAATGCTCAGTTAATATTATGCATTACAATTAGCATTATTCCAGATGCTCTCTAGAACCACAGCTCATGCCACGTGCTGAACAGAGCTTCTGGGACACTAACTGCCTACCCAGCTCTTGCCAGTCCCAGCTACTCGGGAGCTGGGCCCATCCTGTACCTGTAACCACTGCCTATCTCTCTTTTCAAATAGATGGAACTAGTATGCTGGCCTCTTCTGAGGCCAAGGATGGCCACTGTACAAAATTCCCTTCTGCTACGCTCTCCTACCAGACTGGACATCCAGTCTCAGTTCTGCTTAAATGCACACTAGAATTGCCACATGCTTTTGGTTAATAACAACAACAATAATAAGAGTAGGCCGGGCACGGTGGCTAAAGCCTGTAATCCCAGCACTTTGGGAGGCAGAGGCAGGAGGATTGCCTGAGCTCAGGGGTTTCAGACCAGCCTGGGGAACTTGGTGAGACCTCACCTCTACAATTAATCAAAAAATAAGCCAGGTGTGGTAGCACGCGCCTGTAGTGTCAGCTACTTGGAAGACTGAGGCGGAAGGATCGCCTGAGTCCAGCAGGTTGAGGCTGCAGTGGCCATGAGTGTGCCACTGCACTCCAGCCTGGGCCACAGAGTGAGACTCCGACTCAAAAAACACAACACAATAATAAGAGTAAGAGTTAACACTTGTAGTACTTATATGGCAGGCCATATTGCCTATATAAAATCAAGTAATCCTTACAAAAATCCTGTGTGGGGAGGTATTATTATTCTTTCCATTTAACAGATAAGGAAACTGAGGCATAATAAGGTAAATAACTCAGAAACGCTCTCAAGTCAAACCAGAGCAAGTATTCAAACCTAAGGAGTTGGGCCCACGAGCCTTTGCTCTTAACCTCCATGCCAAATTCCCTACTTGAGCACTGGCTTCTCTCCCTGGGATAGGAGCATAACCCTTATCAAGGAAAAGTCCCCTGACCCACCACACTAAGGCTTCCCCTCCTCCCCACAATCCCACCCACATTGCACAATTCAACCTGTTCAAGGTAAGCTGTAGAGGCTCCAAGATCCAAGCTAAGCAAATACACAGCATATCCTGCCCTTCCCTAAACACTCCAGGATTCCTACCTCATCCCTGGCTCAGTATCTGAGTTCTACAGAAACTTAGAAGAATCAGGCCCATGTTACTGGAACTCCGGATGCCATCAGAAATAGCCTTCAAGTTTAGGCGCCAAGGCAAATGTTTCCTGTTCCTGATTGATGTGTGCTAATTTCACATGCCTTGCGTTACAGAAGACATCTCTCTCCTATACTTCCTTTATTTTGTGTATGTAAATTTACATGCCAAATAGTCAGGTGAAAGATACATTCTCCAGGGATGTGCCTAAAACTGACATCATTTTCTCATTTGGAATGTGTGGATTCCCAACTGGGCACCGATTTCCCTTCTGGGTGGATTTCCACAATGGGGCACTGCTGCCCCCTGGTGGTGTAGCCTCATGCTCCAGTTCCTCATTGTAAGCATTGACTTGACAATCTAAGAATAAACCACGGATTTCAGTAGTATTACCAATCCTTCTGTCCTATGAGGGAGGCACTATACTATCTGTCTGAAGGCATTTCACGCATTCATTCATTAATTCAAGCACTCATCCAGAGCAAACCTTACTTACAAGTTCTCTCAATTAGTTTTCTTCCTCTTCCTCCCAGTCTTTTTCTTCTAGACCTTTCTGAAAGAACCGTTTCACTACTAGGTTAGCTTCTCAGCTTAACCCCTTCCCCTTTTAGAACCCCCTTCCCATACCAGGGAAATGCCCTATAGACAACCTCAGCAACTGCAGAAACCTCCTGGATTTTTCAAGTGCCCTGTAACTTACTGAACATTTTTCCATTTCTAGACTGACTTTTCTATGAATATTCCCACACCATAGAGAAAAGCTTTAATTTGCACATCTAAGTTCCCTGCTCTCCACAAATGCTACTGCTTTGAAAGCAGTAAAAAGAGAGACGGATAAGACATAGAGGAAATACAGAGTGTCTATACCTGAGCCCCTATGGGAAGAAACCACCTATCCCCCTTCTCTTCTCCAGACAGAGTCAAGAGAATGACAGACCTTGGCTAAGGATATAGGTGAGCAATAATCTCAAAGTGTGCCTCTGTGTGACAGATATAGGACCCTACAACAGGCTTCTAATATTCCTACTAGACCCTAAAAGGCACAATTTAAAAAGAGGAGATGAGAAATAAAAAGAACAATTATTTTGCATAATAACAAAGTGCAAAACTTACAGGGCAAAGCTCCTTATTACTAAGAGGCACTTAGGAAAAGAATTTGTTTCCTCCTAATGGATTTAGTTCATGTTCCTTTGAGAATTATCCTCAGCAGAGGGGTGTCTGTGTGAATGTTTAGTCCAAAATTTATTGACTGGCAAATTAGGAATAATTCAAAACTCAAACTGATGAGGATATTGAAGAAGAGACAAAACTAGAAGGGTCTGAGCCCACCCTATACTTCTCTTACCCCCTCCCCTGACCTGGAGAGCTTGTTAAACCAGCTTGCTGGGCTCCACCTACAGAGGTTCTAATCTAATTCAGCAGGTCTGAGTAGAGTCGAAGAATTTGCTTTTTTCTTTTTTTTTTGAGTCGGAGTCTCACTCTGTCGCCCAGGCTGGAGTGCAGTGGCATGCTCACGGCCACCACAGCCTTGACCTGCTGTGCTCAGGTGATCCTTCCACCTCAGCCTTCCAAGTAGCTGGAACTACAGGCGCGCACCACACCTGGCTAATTTTTAAATTTATTGTAGAGATGAGGTCTTGCCATGTTGCCCAGGCTGGTCTCAAACCCATGGGCTTGGGCAATCCTCTGGCTTCTGCCTCCCAAAGTGCTGGGATTACAGGCATGAGCCACTATGCCCAACTAGAATTTGCATTTCTTTTTTTTTTTTTTCTTAACAAGTTCCCTGGCAAACTACTGAGTTAAAAGGTCAGCTGCCATCACTAAACCACTTCTGACTTTCACACAATAATTTTAAACAATTTCAAGTGCAGATTTTAAATGACTTGGTTACACAGTCCTATGTAACCAAAACTGAGATATAGAAAACCACACACTCATCATATATTTACCTAAAATGACAATTTCACTTCAAGATTTCTGGAGGGTAAAAAGTTATATACTTTCACTAGCAGTTTTAGAATAGTACGCTACTGTGATAATGCAAAAATATGCTTTTGCTGGGCTCGGTGGCTCAGCCTGTAATCCCGCACTTTGGGAGGCTGAGGTGAGTGGATTGCCTAAGCCCATGGGTTCGAGACTCGCCTGGGCAACTTGGCGAGACCTCATCTCTACAAGAACTCCAAAAATTAGCCGGGCGTGGTAGCGCACGCCTGTAGTTCCAGATGCTTGGAAGGCTGAGGCAGAAGGATCACTGGAGCCCAGCAGGTCGAGGCTGCGGTGACCGGGAGCGTGTCACTGCACTCCAGTCTGGACGACAGAGTGAGACTCCAACTCAAAAAAAAAAAAAAAAAAATATATATATATATATATATATATATATATATATATATATATATGCTTTTGAATGCAATGCATAACTTAGTAGAATTTTGAAGGCAAAATAAGAGATTTCTAAGAACCTTCTTTCTTTCCCAAGGGGAACTTTTCACATTGCCTCCGAGAAATGTGCAATGTTTTGCTGGCCCTGCATTTCAAACTATGCCTCCAGGTGTGTGTATATGTGTATGCATGTGTGTATGTGTGTGCACACACATGTTATTCTCTCCTCCACTAGGATTGTAGTGTTTTGGTGGTAGGGAGTAGAAATGTCCCTTGAGAAACACTGTTTTAGGTATTACCAATAATTAACACCTTGGGTGAATCAACTTAGCAAACATGTTCCAGGAAACTAGATGTGGGTTGAGAGGGAAAAAAGCAAGTTCTAAGTAGAGGGAAAAGTGAAATGAGAACAACAAAAGTAGCTTCACTTGGTATCTCTGACAAGGATGCTGTCCAGAGAAGGCAGGCGGGGGCCTGGCACAAACTGGCACCCAGACCCAAAAAGGCACTGTTGCCTCCAAACTTTCTTCAACTCCACTTGCCTTCTCACCTAGATCACTCTGAACAAGTCCCAGGCTATGGCAGGGCTATGGCATAAACAGTTTGGGAACATGAAAGTAAACACACTATCTGCCAAGCAACAGCTTAAACAGTTTCCCTTCCTACTTTTTCAAGTAATACCATCTGGTATAGTTTGGAGGTTTGTCCCCTCCAAATCTCAAGTTGAAATGTGCCAATTGGGGCCAAGTGAGAGGTATCTGGATCTCTGGGGTGGAACCTTCATGAGTGGTTTGGTGTCCTTCCCACGATAATAAGCGAGATCTTGCTTAATTAACACAAGATATGATTGTTAAAAAGAGCCTGGGATTAAAGTAAGAAGTCCATGGTGAAGCAGCAGACAGGCACTGCTCTCACCAAACAAAGAAGGCAGAGTAGGAACCCAGCCAGCAATAGACAGAGACACCCTAAACATTTGGATGGTTGAAGCACCCTGTACCCAGCAAAGGTCTCTTTGAACATGTAGAGACCAGAAAATGATGACAGATGCAGGAATCCAGGCACCCCATCCCATGCCATGCACCAGACTCACACAGGAAGTGAAGCCCTATCTGATAAATGAGAGTGAGTGTACCTAAAACACTTTGGGTCTGTTAACACCCTCCCAGTCATGCCACAGTCATCAACCCAATGTGGGAGGAGTCCTGGTCGGTTGCAGCAGTGGACAACCAGACCCCGGAACATGAGGGAAAAAAACCCATGCTGGTTAGCAGCTGTGAGCCTGGCTTCCAGCAGCAGAGCCAGGCTGTGGGCTCCTAAGCAGGGAAAGCCCACCTGCAGAGTTAACCTCCCTGGCAGCTGGTCCATCTTCCCAGCAAGACTGGGAAGAATCACCTCCAAGCCTGCACAACTACAGGGCCGATCCTCTCCCTTCCCTATGGCAGGAAAATTGCTATTTTTTGAGAGCAGAATGTGGACTTGAACAGGAAGAGAACAACACAAGACACCCAAAGGCTTTCTCATTAGGAAGAAGTTTCTGAGCTAAAACCCACAGAGATCAGTCAGGGGAGGGGCATCTCCCACCTACTCTGCAGAGTGCTAGCAGCAGGGGCTGCTACAGTTGAGAAACCTGCCACAAGGCGGAGCAAGGAGCAAGGAGCAGAAGTGAATGCCCCTCCCTCACTCACTGAGTGACCTATATTGAACCGCAGAAAAGGCCCTGGAACAGAGGGTCAACAATTAGCTTCAGAGAAAAAAAAAACCCAAAGGAATTATCAGCACCCTAAAAAGCAACTATCAGAGCACAAACAATGGAAATCACCACCACCCCATCCTCCCCTGAATGATTTGCCTCAGATGATAGTCACAGAAATCAGAGATTGGAAGGCTAAAATGAACAGAAAGAACCAAGAGAAACTAGAAGCAAAACTCACAGAGGTCATTCAGGAAACAAAAACAGAACTGGCCAATTTCCATCCTGGAAATCAAAAACAGAGTAACAAGCATAGGAAGCAGGATCAACCAAGCAGAGGAAAGAATCTTAGAGCTTGAAGACTAAAATATGGAATTAACTCAGTCTGTCAAAAAACATAGAAAAACTCAAAAAGAAGGAGCAAGGCATCAGAGAGATGTGGGGTTATGTCAGGAAGCCAAATCTGCACCTGATTGGTATCCCTGAAGCAGAAAGGGAAATTGAGAACAACATGGAACAAACATTCCTTAAGGCCATCCAAGAAAACTTCTCACATTTTTCTAAAGAGGTGATCATTCAAGCACAAGAGATTGAGAGAACCCCTGAAAGGTATCACATGAGAAGACCAACCCCAAGACACAAAGTAAGCATTAAAAAAAAAATTCTAAAGGTAGCAAGAGAAAAGTCGGACTACCTATTGGGGAAGACCCAACAGAATTGCACCAGACTTATGTGCAGAAACACTACAAGCCAGAAGGGACCAGGGTCCAATCTATAACATTCTTAAAGATAAGCAATTCTAGTCAATAATTTCATAGTCCACCAAGCTACACTTCATCAGTGATGGAGAATTAAAATCCTTCCAAGACATCCAATCCCTAAGAGAATATGCCACTTCCAGACCAGCCCTTCAGGAGATACTTAAGAAAGTGTTGAACACAGGGAAGAGAAAAAAAAAAAAAAAAAGAATGGTCATACCTATCACAAAAGTACAGGCAAGCACAGGGTTCAACAGAGCATATAGAGCACACACAAAAATAAATTTTTTTTAATGTAAAAAAAATACACACACACACAAATAAAAAGGGACCAAAGCAACCCCCTAAGAACTCTATGAGAGGGTTAAATTCTCACATTTCAATAATCAGTTTGAACAGGAATGGACGAAATGTGCCACTGAGGAGACATAGAGTGGTAAACTGGATAAAAAAATATGATCCAAGAGTCTTCTGTCTCCCGGACACTCTTCTCACTACAATGGACAACTATAGGCTCAAAGTTGGGGGCTGGAAAATGGTCTTTCAGGCAAATGGAAAATAGAAGAGAGCAGGTGTAGCTATTCTGATATCAGACAAAGCAGACTTCAAGCCATCAAAAGTTAAAAATGACATAGAAAGACAATACATAATGATAAAAGGCTCAACCCACCAGCAAGAAATATCTAATTAAGCATATATGCATACAACATAGGAGCACCAGGTTTTATAAAACAACTACTAAGTAAACTAAGAGAGGACATTGACTCTCACACAATCATACTTGAAGACCTATATACCCCATAACAGCTCTAGATACATAATTGAGGCAAAAAACCAACAAGGAGATTCAGAACCTTAACTCAACACTCAAACAAAAAGATTCAATAGACATCGACAAAACACTCTACCTAATATCAACAGAGTACACATTCGACTCATCAACACATGGAACATATTCCAACATTGACTGCATTCTTGGACATAAATCAAGTGTGAGTAAATTTCTAAAAATCAAAACAATAAATGCATCTTCTCAGATCACAGTGAAATAAAAGTAAATATCACTACCAACAAGACCCCCACCCAAAACACACAAAGACATGGACATTAAATAACATGCTGCTGAATGACTTCTAGATCAACACCAAAATCAAGACAGAAATAAAAAAGATTCCTGGAAAAAAGAAAAAAAAAGACTCCTGGAAACAAATGAAAACAAAGACATATCTTATGAGAATCTTTAGGATGCCATGAAAGCAATGTTAAGAGGAAAATTCATAACATTGCATGCACACATCAAGAAAACATAAAGATCACAAGTAGATAATCTAATGTCACACCTAAAGGAGCTGGGAAGACAAGATCATCTAAATCCTAACTTCAGCAGAAGAATCAAGATCACCAATCACATTGCAGAATACAGAAGACAAATATTATAGAAAGGATCAACAAGACAAAAAGCTAGTTCTTTGAAAGGATAAATAAGATTGACAGACCCCTGGCCAGATTGACTTAAAAAAAAGAGAGAGACAGAAAGTCCAAATAAATACAATTATAAATGCAATAGGTGAAGTCACAACTGACCCTCAAGAAATTCAAAAATTATCAGAGATTGCTATGAACAACTGTATGCAAATAAACTAGAAAACCTAAAGGAAATGGAGGACTTTCTGACATCACACAACCTCCCAAGGTAGAAACAAGAAGAAATTGAAACTCTAAACAGACTGATAACAATCCAGGAAATAGACGCAGTCATAAGAAATCTCCCAGCCAAAAAAAAAGCCCCAGACCAGATGGCTTCCTAGCTGACTTCTAAAAGACGTACAAGGAGGACCTGATATCAATCTTACTGAAAGTATTCCAGGCAATTGAGAATGATGGAATTCTCCCCAACTCATTTTATGAAGCTAATAGCATACTGAAACCTAAACCTGGCAAAGACACAACAAGGAAAGATAATTACAAGTCGGCCAGGATTGGTGGCTCAGCCTGTAGTCCTAGCACTTTGGGAGGCCGAGGCAAGTGGATTGCCTGAGGCCGTGGGTTCAAGACCAGCCCTGACAACTTGGCAAAACCTCCTCTCTACAATAAAAAAAAAAAATTAGCCAGGTTTGGTAGCACACGCCTGTAGTTCTGGCTACTTGGAAGGCGAGGCGGAAGGATCACCAGAGCCCAACATGTCGATGCTGGAATGGCTGTGAGTGTGCCACTGCACTCCAGCCTGGGTGACAAAGTAAGATTCCAACTCAAAAAAAAAAAAAAATTACAAGCCAATGTCCTTGATAAACACAGATTCAAAAACAAGATTCTAGCAATTCAGATCCAACAGTTTTCATCTGTCATGACCAAGTGGGCTTCATTCCTGGGATGCAGGGCTGGTTCAATATTGACAAGACCATAAACGTAATTCAGCACATTAACAGATGTAAAGCCAAGAACCATATGATTATATCAAGAGGCCCAGAAAAAGCAATTGACAAAATACAGCATCCATTCTTGATGAGAACCCTTGAGCACCTGGGCACAGAAGGAACATTCCTCAAAACAGTAAGAGTCATCGATGATAAATCTACACCAATATTTTGTTCAATGGGCAGAAGCTGGAAGCATTCCCCCTAAGAATGGAACTAGACAAGGCTGCCCACTCTTACCACTCCTGTTTAACACAGTGCTGAAGTCCTAGTCAGAGAAATCAGGCAAAAGAAGAAAATCAGAGGTATCCAAAGAGGAAAGTTAAGCTATTCCTCTTTGCAGATGATGATTCTATCCCTTAAAAACCCTACAGAGTCTGTCAAAAGCCTTCTCACACTGATAAATGACTTTGATAAAGTTTCAGGTTACAAAATCAGTGTACAAAAGACAGTTGCATTTCTTTACACCAGCAACAAGCAGGTAGAGAACCAAATAAAAAGCACAATCCCATTCACAACAGCCACACAAAAAAATTAAATACCTTGGCATACACCTAACCAGAAAAGTGAAAGACCTTTACAATGAGAACTAAAAAACACTGCTCAAAGAAATCAAGGAAGTTGCAAATAAAAAAATTACATGTTCATGGACTGGAATAATCAATATTGTCAAGATGTCCAGCCTACCCAAGACAATCTGCAGATTCAATGCAATACCCATTAAATTGCCAACATCATTTTTTTCAGACCTGGAAACAACAATATAAAAATTCATATGAAAGCAGAAAAGAGCATGAATAGTCAAAACAATCCTCAGCAAAAGGAACAAAGTGGGAGGCATCACACTTCCAGACTTCAACTTTATTAGAAGGCTATAGTAACCAAAGCAGTCTGGTATTGATACAAGAATAGACACATAGACTAATGAAAGAGGACAGCAATTCCAGAGGCAAAAACACAGTCTCTCAACCTACTTATCTTCAACAAAGCTACCAATAACAATCACTGGGAAAAGGAGAACACATTTAGCAAATGGTGCTGAGAAAACTAGCAGGCCACATGCAGAGGAATGAAACTGAACCCCTACCTATAACCATATACAAAAATCAACTCAAAATGAATCAAAGACCTAAATGTAAGACCGCAAACTATAAGAATCCTAGAAGATAATACAGGAAACACCCTTATGCACATCAGAGTAGGCAACGAATTCTTGACCAAGTCCCCAAAAGCAAGTGCCATAAAAGCTGATAGACAAGTGAGATGTCATCAAACTGAAAAGCTTTTGCACAGCAAAAGAAATCATCAAGAGAGTAAAGAGACAACCCACAGAATGGGAAAAAATATTTGCAAATATGCAACTGACAAAGGCCTAACATCCAGGATCTACAAGGAACTCAAAGTGAAAGGAATAAAACAAACAGCCCCATTAAAAAGTGGGCAAAGAACATAAACAGACACCTCTCAAAAGACAATATACAAGTAGCCAACAGACAAATTAAAAAATGCTCAGCCTCACTAATCATCAGAGAAATGTAAATCAAAACTACTATGAGAAACCACCTAATTCCAGTAAGGATGGCTTTCATTAATAAGTCAAAAAACAAGTGATGCTGGTGCGGGTACAGAGAAAAGGGAATGCTTCTACACTGTTGGTGGGAGTGCAAGCTAATTCAACCTCTATGGAAAGCAGTGTGGCAATTACTAAAAGAACTAAAAATTAACCTTCCAGCGATCCCTTTCCTGGAAATATACTAAGAAGAACATTCACTGCTCTACAAAAAAGACACCTGCACACTCATGTTTATTGCTGTACTATTCACAATAACAAAAACACGGAACCAACCGAATTGCCTAACAAAAGTGGACTGGATAAAGAAAATGTGATTCACATACATGATACAGTATTATACAACCATAAAGAAGAACAAAATTATGGACTTCACAGCAAATTGGATGGCGTTAGAGGCCATTGTATTAAGTGAACTATTACAGAAACGAAGATCTGAACACCACATGTTCTCACTTATAAGTGATCCTTGATTATTAGTCACATGAGCACAAGGGAGGACTGGCAGTCACTGGGCACTGCTAGGGGAGGGAGGGAGAGAGGAGGGTGAGGGACATGTGACAACATAAAGGGCACTTGGTTCATTACCAGGGGGAATGAGGGCCAGTTAAAAGCCCAAACTTGGCCAGGCGCCGTGGCTTAAGCCTATAATCCCAGCACTTTGAGAGGCCAAGGTGAGAGGATGGCCTGAGCCCACAGGTTCGAGACCAGCCTGGGCAACTTGGTAAGACCTCATCTCTTAAAAAAAAAAAAAGCCCAAACTTCACCTGCCCATAGTCTACTTACGTAGTTAATCCTCACTTGTACCCCACATTCCTATAACAAATTTTTTTTGTTTTAAAGAGGCTAGCACCTCCTCCCTCCCTCTTGCTCTATCACCATGTGACACGCTTGCTCCCCTTTCCCCTACCACCATGACTGTAAGCTTCCTGAGGCCTCACCAGAAGCAGAGGCTGGTATGCTTTTTGAACAACCTGCAGCACTGTGAGCCAAATAAACCTCTTTTCTTCACAAATTGCCCAGCCTTGTGAATCCCTTCATAGCAATGCAAAATGGACTGATATACCATCATAACCAAATTTTTCGTTTCCCTGGGACTTCATTGTAGTGGATACCAAGTCCCTCGTTATGCCCCAGTTCTTAGCCCTGGTTACCACAGTCCGCTGAGAATCAGAGTGGGGGCCCCAAGAGCTAACATACAGGAGAGACAGGTCAACTTTTATTTTGAAGGCTCACTTCCCCTAAGAATTTCATCTACTATGCAAAAACTTCTGGAAACTGTGTTTTAAATCTGTGAGCACACTTAATTAAAAGGAGTCATAGAAATGACCAACAATCACAAAGGTAACCACAGCAACAGGGACAGAGGCTTAATCTACACAATACCAAACCAACCCCAGTGGGTACTACCTGTTGGGTGAACTCCGGAAAGCTGAGGATGGGCCCATTGTGGAAGACTGGATAATAAAAGACGTAGGCCAGCATCCGGGGAAAGGAGTAAGAGGCGCGTGCAGCTGGCAGCTCCTGCCAGCAGAACTCAAGGCTGAAGCTGGTGTAGTACAGACAGCGGACGGTCAGCGTGAACTGCAGCAAGTAGTACTCGTTTTCTGTCTTGTACCACCTTCTCTACAAAACCAAAAGGAGAGAACAACCTTTGAGTGGTGGGAGGGACAACGTCAAATCCTAATGCAGGTGCTGGCCAGCAGGGCCACCTTCATCTGAGAAGCCCCGGACCCGATAGGGAGATCTCTTCCCTGGCTAGAGTAGCTGAAGCATAAAGGGTGTTGAAAACCAGCGAACATCATGGAAAGCTCATTGGTAATCATAGCAAGCAGTTAATGAGCAGCAGGGGAAAAGTTTGTCCCTAACATAAACTTAGCATTAGGTCTGATGCAACACAATGAAGGTTTTCCGGATATGCATCTATCAGATACACTTGGGGATAATGTGCAGATTAAACACATCCAGTGGATACTCTGACAGCTCCTTCAACAATTCTGATGACAAAGAGGGGCTTAAAATGTCCCATGGGACTTGTCCTCAACATATTTTTTTCCTTTTGCTCTTTTGTTATTCATTTGGCTCAGCATTTAGCTGAGTACTATTTGCCAGATGAGCTTTAGAGACACATATTTAAAAGAAATAGTCCCTGTCCTCAATGTGTTTACATTCCCATACAGGAAACAGGTACATGAAGATACAACTACAATTGCAATACAGCATGAAACAAGAAACAACAAGAAGAAAATGTGATAAAACATTAACAATATCAGAGGGAGTAAAATTATGAATCATTTAATCATCTCTATATCTTTCTAATTTTTCATATTTCCTAAAAATACACATATATACAATTTATGGAAATATACACAAAATGTAGAGCTGGGTCAAAGAAAGAAATATCTAATTTGATCCACAAAGGTCTTTTAAAGCTCTATATAGAAAAATCAATGCCTGAACAATTTTGTTTTTTGTGGGTTTTTTGGTTGTTGTTTTTTTTTGAGTTGGGGTCTCACTTTGTTACCCAGGTTGGAGTGCAGTGGCACCATCACAGCTCACCACAGCCTCAATCTCCTGGGCTCAGGTGATACTTTCACCTCAGCCTCCCAAGTAGGTGGGACTACAGGTATGCACTACTATGCTCAGCTAATTTTTTTTAGAGACAAGATCTCACTATATTGCCTAGACTGGTCTCAAATTCCTGGGATCAAGTCATCCTCCCATCTTGGCCTCCCAAAGTGCTAGGATTATAGGTATGAAGACAGCCCCTGAAGACAGTTTCTACTTCTTTTTTTTTTTTTTTTTTTTTT
>NW_007252863.1:128936-138331 GCF_000164805.1 Carlito syrichta
GGTCTCGAACCCGCAGGCTCAGGCAATCCACTCACCTCAGCCTCCCAAAGGCACGGGATTACAGGCTGAGCCACCGAGCCCGGCCAGTTTCTACTTCTTGTCCAGGATTTCAGCAGCCACCAAAGGGAAAGAAGATGTTCATATCAAAATCACCGCAGGCGCAAGAGCATGGCAACTCAACTAGTTTCTAATCATTTGATCTACTTCTGCAATGTTTTCCAAATCACCATTAACATTTACAGAACAAATGAATATTAACCATCAACATCCATAGCTGATACTAATTGCCCTCCCCAAATGATAAATTCAATTAGCTTCTGTTTGCACACTTGCCAGGTCCCCAAAAAGTTAAAATTTGTTTCTATTTTTATTGAAAACCCATTTTTAAGCACACTTGCTTAAATGATGGCCTAGTTAATCATTCTGGGAAGCTAAATATCTTTTGTTAGAAGATGAAGATGCTAGCCGAGCTCAGTGGCTCAGCCTGTAATTCCACGCCTTGGGAGGCTGAGGTGAGTGAATTGCCTAAGCCTGCAGGTTCGAGACCCTCCTGGGCAACTTGGTAAGACCTCATCTCTACAATAAATCAAAAAATTAGCCCGGCGTGGTAGCACACACCTTAGTTTCAGCTATTTGGAAGGCTGAGGCGGAAGGATCACCGGAGCCCAGCAGGTCGAGGCTGCAGTGGCCGGGAGCAGCCACTGCACTCCAGTCTGGGCGACAGAGTGAGACTCCAACTCAAAAAAAAAAAGATGAAGATGCTACCTGATTTATTCTTGTTGAGTCCAGATTTTGATATATGTGCTTAAAGCTACCCAGTTCATTAGTGAGAATAAGAAAAACTGGCCAAGTATGGTGGCTCATGTCTATAATTCCAGTACTTTGGGAGGCTGAGGTAAGAGCATTTGAGACCAGCCTGGGCAACTTGGCAAGATCTTATCTGTACAATAAATAAAAAAATTAGCCAGGCGTGGTAGCACATGCCTGTAGTTCCAGCTACTTGGAAGGTGGAGGTGGAAGGATCGCCTGAGCCCAGTGGGTCAAGGCTGCAGTGGCCCTGACCATGCCACTGCACTCCAGCCTGGATGACAGAATGAGACTCCAACTCAAAAAAAAAAAGAAAGAAAAATTAAGGTAGGCTCACAACAGCAAAAATTACTTGAACTTTCAAAATGCAATTTTGACAAAAGTGCTTGGCATATGTTATCTCAGAACAATCCCATGAGGAAGGTAGAGCAGCTATTACTCCTGTTTTCCAAATGATGAAATTGAAGCTCAGAGGTTAAATGACTGCCTCCAGCTTCAAGAGCAACAAGAGTCGGTTAACAGAAGAGACTAGAAACCAGGTCCTCTGGCTCATCTTCACCATCATGTTCCTCTCCATCACTGTGCTACCCCAAGGCACATAAATTCTAAGGGCAGTCACCAGAATCAATGAATGAGTTAATGAATGAACATGCAAATGAACAAAAATTAAGACACGATAGGAGGTCCCATCCCATCGTGATTGAGTAAAGAATATCAAAAACTTCCCAGGATTTTGCAAGGAATGTTTATGGGGTGAAAATCAGAAATTAAAGAGGGCTGTAGGAAACCAGATCAGTTCATGTCATATACTCTTCAGAGAGTTGCTGGCCTTTACAAACTGGAACAGAGGTGCAGCAGCACATAAGTGACCAGCGTCACGTGGAACTTCATAGGACACTGCACACACCTATTCCATCCTCTAACCCCATACTATCTCCAGAGGCACATTCACTCTGTCAGCAGGCCTATGCTGAGAACTGGCCTGGACAGAGTCTCATACACAGGTGCATGGAAACACTGCCCTTCCCTCAAAAAGTTTATATTCCAGTCTGCAAGACCAGATGCACCGACAATTTAATCATGTCAAGCAGTGGATATCTTTGTCATATCTTGTAAAGTGAACATAAACACATCCTCAGCACAGAGCCCAGCACCAGTGAAGCAGTCAATAGCTACTCATTGGTTTCACCTGAAGACTCACAGAAAAAGAAACCAACAAACAAGAGTCAGAAAGTGGTCTTACATAGAAACAGAAGTCACTTTAGAGACTGAAGTCTAAGCCATCCTTTGAAGGAGACAAGAGAATCAGGTGGAACGGGATGAGGGGGAGGTTGGTGCCCAGAGGCAAGGTAAAAACGTGTCAAGGAGAAAAGTAAGCAGATTAGCCTGACTCAGACAACAGCTCCTGCCATCCACCCAGGCAGTGTTTGAGAGCCAGGCTAGGGAAGAAGGTTGATAAAGATAGAAAACAGCAGCAACTCTTCCCTGGGTACATGGCCCCCAGTGTGGTGGCTCATGTCTATAATTCCAGAGCTGCTAGTCTCTCGAGCTGGGTGTTCTCAAAGTTGACTGACCCTGACACCGACGGACTCTAATGCCTACAGCCCAGGACAAGACACTGGAGCTGGGAGACCTGGACCCCCATTCTTCTTGCCACACATCCCTACCTTAGAGGAAAGCTCCCACTTCTGAATGGTTGAGAGTTACACACACACTATACTCCCCTTTCCTGCAACCACAAATCTGATGGCTTCCCAGGTAGCTGTCTTTGAGGACAAACCCAGTTCTCCAACTTGACAATGTAAAACCTTGATGGCCATTTATGATTAACTGAGGATTTTGAAATTGTGTACCCTTCAAGAAAAAAGAAAGAAACTAAAAAGGGGGCATTCAACAGAGAGGTGAGAGGTGAGAGGAAACTCAGGCAGCCGGAGTGGGCCTGAGACAGCCTGAGAGTTCTAAACTTTGTTTGCACAAGGAGGGCTAAGTCAATCCTGTTACCAAAGACAGAACCAGAGATGATCAGGAGTCACTGTACAGGAAGAGTTTGCTGAGGGATGCCATCAGCTCAGCAAGGTCACTAAACTCCTAAACTCGGAATGAAGTCTCTCTGACATCTAGCATGCCCTGGGCCAAATCTGGTGTCCACTCACAAAATAAAAACGTACTATTATTGTGATGAAGAAAAAATAAAGCTAAGAGGGTAAATGTTTGTGAAATAAAATTTTACTGATGCAAAGAAAAAGTGAGAAAAATGCCCGGGCCTGATGTCCTCCTCCATTAACACAAACAACTGATAGGTAGTTGACTCTGTCAAATGCCTTTGGGTTTCCAAAAATGAATGCTTGATCTATGTTGGAAAAAAACACTGTTTTCACTTTCCAAGTTCAAAGAGCTTCCATAGGGTGTACACATCAATAACAAATCTGTTGCATCAACTAAGAAGAAAAATGCCTGCCTTACAGGCCATTATGGGCACTGGATAAGTTCTGTGAGTGTTCCCTATAAACTGTAGAGCATTCTCCAGATCATTTTCAGTAAATGCCTGGGGATGGTGGGGTATTCATTTTTTTCCCTTTGTTTCTGGCTCTCTGGTCTTGTGACTTCTAGGACTCTCCATACCTACCCAAACTGGGAGAAAAAGGTACAAGGGCAATCTCACAGGGCTAAATCACAACAGACGCAAAAGACAAGGTTGAAGAATTCACCGGGGTTCACATGTATCAACCCCATATGGCCACTAGGGGGAGCCCCATCACAGTTTACAATTGTCTCTTCTATGAAAACAAGGGTATCTACTGCGAGGATCAGGACAAAGCCAAAGGGGTCTTCTCTTCCCTGATGGTAAGGGGAAGACACTTACCTTAACTTCCTCTACACCTTGCAGCCTCAGTGTGGAGAGCAGGAGGAGAGAACAAAGCCATGACAGGAGCAGCGACCGGAACTGGGCCACACAGAAGGAGATGACGGTGTGGAGGAAAACCATGGCCACACCTGGGGTCCCCAGCACACACCAGCAGGCCCACATTCCATAGACCATGAGAATCCAGGGTCTGTGCTGCAGACAGCAAGGCGTTCGTCCAGAGAGGCACAGAGGGAGAGAGAGGGAGAGGAAAAGAGAAAGAGGTGAGTTCAAGGGCATTGCTATTAAAGGTTCTACATATAAGAGGATAATATTCAGTAACTTAATAACCAAACTCTATTTCCACTGCCCTGAGAACTTGGTACAACATAAGCAAGTTTCAGAGGGACTTTCCACATTAACTCCCAGAATTCTATCAGATCTATCCAGAAGCAAGTAGGCACTTTCCTTACTTTGACCAAAGCCAATCAGAGCCCCAGGTCTTGTAACAATATGATATTAAGCTTACCTTTCAGCAGACACTATGGAAGTCAGAATACAGTTGGAAAAGCTGCCAACCTAGAACACCACACCCTGCATACACTATCCTTCAGAAGTGAAGGTGAAAGAAAGTATCAGAACACATTTCTAGGGAGTCTTTTTGAGGAAATTGGGCCATCCAAACCACAAACAGCTATCTAAAGACTAAGCCAGAGACTTAAAATTTAATATATAATTACATTTTTATTTTTAAGAATATTATTTACTGTCAAATTTATGCCATTAAAACAAAGTGTATCTTATTTGCCTTATGGAATATTAAAGCCACTGCATAGGCTATCTGAATGATACATTTATTTCCATTTGAGAAGAATCAGAGATTATGTTTCTATTTAATTATCGAGTGATTTATAATTATTACATTGAATAAATAGACAAATTAATATTTCTTTGCTTTTATGAAATCTGGTTGGTAAATCCTTATTTTAAAACTGCAATAATGTTTTAACATTGAGACAAAGATATCATCATGGTTTAATGACTCAAGCTTTGAAGTACAACTACTTAAGTTCAAATGCTGGTGTCCCCATTAACTTTTTGTGACATTAGGCAAGTTACTTAACCTCTCTGTGCCTTAGTTTCTTCACATATAAAATTAGAAAAATAACAATATCTACTTTATGAAGTTGTGAGGAATAAATAATGTGTTAATGTTAGAACAGCATCTGCATACATAGTAAATGAAAGGACATAACGTGAAGTCAATATACCCAATGAGCAGTCATTTTAACTTGCCTAAATTGGTCATGTTTCTCTATCAGTTCACTTTAATTTACCCTCTAATCACTAGCCAAGGACAGAACTGGTTTCTCAGAGGTAGCTATTGATAATTGTTTTACAACCCTCTCCCCAGCTTGGTTTGTACTAATTAGGTTTTCTATTTCAAATATTTGCCTCCACCCATAAGACCCAAGTTAACCTAATCAGCCCTTTGTGACCTTCATGACACAGACAGATTCCATCACCATGGCAGCAATCATCTGCCTGCTGTCCATCACCTGACATCAGTACCTGCACTTACCTGCCCTCTGTGATGATGTGAAGCAGACCACCACCCAATCACCTTAATGACCTCCCCCCATCGAAGGGAAAGTTTTAAAGGATTCAACCCGAAGCAGCCATTTGCCATTGCTTTGGTAGACTCTGTTGTATCCACGTAGCTCTTTGAGCTGTGTCCGCCATGTTTCTTAGCTTTGGCCCTCTCCCCTACCTTGGGAAGGTGAATCCCCTCTCTCTCCTCTAATTTGCTTTCTAAATAAACTATATTTTCCAATCTAACTTCTGTGCAGTTCTTTGCATCCTTCTTACGGCACCAGATCACAGACACATCCCCATCGAGCCTCACCTAACATTTGGAGGCCCCACTGAGATATATTTTAACTTAACATTTTTGGAGGCTCCAGTGAGATTTCTAACCTAACAGTAAGGACACTGGCTACAAACACTGGCTATTATTCCTGTATGGAAATATGATGTCTCACAGTATGGATTTTAAAATGTGGTTCCCCAGAAAATACCAAATTGAAAAGTGGGAACTGCCTCAATTTAGGTCTTCTTGTGGAAACAAAAAGACTTCTTTCAGGAAAAGACACATGTGGAGTATAAATGTAAATCCCATTCTTAGATGTTAACTCTTTCAAAATATTACCTAAGTATTATTCTCCCCCAAACCTGTACTCCAGCCCAAGAGAGAACATTTTATATGTGAGACTAGGTCAGCCATCTTTAAGTTCCAAGAAAACCAGAGAAATGTGAAGTTCATTTTTACTATTTTTCCATCCTACTATCCACAGAAAACAGCCACATAAATTTGCTTCAAATACTCACCCCTGAGTAGCGTCCAATTATAAGGAACTCAGTCTCCAAAGACTATTTTAAGAGGTAGTTTTAACAAGCAAAAAAAAGGAAGTTCATTTCCAACATGACCTACAGCATTTACCATTCAAATTCTTTTTCATGCATGTGTGGCTACCTCCACAGACAGAGTTACATTTTATTAAGTGCTATTTGATCCATTTGGAAAAAGTCTGTTTGCTGGGATTCATTTGGGAACTTAACACAGACTGAAGCTGTTTCAACCTGGAAAAGGCTGAAAGAACCTTCAGGAAATACTTGACAGTGCTTTGCAAACCCCATCTACTTGAGAGATTCTATAATGAATTTAACAGTGGTCTCAAAAGCCACCTTGGGCAGACAAATTTGTCCCACATTTTCATCTCCTTGTTTCCCTCCTGCCAAACAGTACAGGCAGACAACATTTAATACTGTTCTCTCTAGGACGTCCCAGAAAATGCTCTCACATGAGCCTCATGCTCCACACCAACATTAATGTTACCCACTTGTTATCCCCAACAAGTACAGGCAAGTCTACCAAATATACATTCATGGCAGATAGGTGAAAAAAAAGGAAAACATGGATAATGCAGAAAGACTCGCCTATACAAAACTGTTGTATAAATTAGAATCCCACTAAAATGCTGATTTTTATTTTTCATCTATACAACTTCCAACCGCAGCCAGGCTCGGTGGCTCAGCCTGCAATCCCGCACCTTTGGGAGGCTGAGGTGAGTGGATTGCCTGAGTCCGCAGGTTCGAGACCCACCTGGGCAGGTGAGACCTCATCTCTACAATAAATTACAAAATTAGCCAGGCATGGTAGCGCACGCCTGTAATTCTGGCTACTCAGAAGGCTGAGGTGGAAGGATGGCTGGAGCCCAGCAGGTCGAGGCTGCAGTGGCCGGGAGCTGCCACTGCACTCCAGTCTGGGCAACAGAGTGAGACTCCAACTCAAAAAAAAAAAAAAGTTGTATTCACATGTAGTTATAAGAAACAATACAGAAAGATTCCTTATATACTTTATACAGCTTCTTCCAAAGGTAACATGTTTTAAAACTACAAAATCACAACTATTATACTGATATCGCTACAATTCACCAAACTTATTTTGATTTCCAGTTTCAGGTGTGGTTGTATATGTGTGTGTTTATAGTTCTATACAATCTTATCACATGTACAGATTCAATATTCACCACAGTAAAGACACAGAACAATTCCATCCCACAAGGATCCCACGTGTTGCCATTTTATACATCTACCTCCTTCTCACTCCACTTTCTGACCCCCCATTCCTAGCCCATGACAACCAGTAATCTCTTCTCCATTTCTAAGATTTTGTCATTTCAATAATCCTACAGTGTTCTACCTTTGGGACTGATTTTTTTTCACTCAGCATAATTCCCTGGAGATTCATTCAGGCTACTACTATGAGTGTCGATGGTTTGCTCCTTTTTGTTGCTGAGTAGTTTCCCACAGTATGGAAGTACCAGCTTGTTCCACCACTTACCTGTTGAAGGGCAACTAGGCTGCTTCCAATCTGGCGTTATTACAAATAAAACAGGCATACATGCATAGATTTTTGTGTAAAATTTAAGTTTTCATTTCTCTGGGATAAGTGCCCAAGAGCACACATGCTAAGCTGCATGGTAGTTGTGAGGCAAGGTAGCTAGCACAGGTTAGAAAAAGATGGATGCATTTCTTGCAGGCGGGTTTTAGGAAGCATTCAGACATTTTTTATGACTTTGTTTTTAACTGCAAGCCAAGCTGGAATGTGAACTTGGCAGCCTACCCATCCCCTTCAACAAATCGAAAGAAAAACTCATCTGATGTCAGAATAGGACAGCCCAACCTGTCAATTCATGGTTTAGCATAATAATCGCTAAAAATCTCTCAAGTTCCCTGTGGAGGGTGGAAGGCCTAATAGCATCCCTTAACTAACCAAAGCCATAGAAATGATAATAAGACCACACTTTAGCTCATGAACCTGTGAATTGGAAAAGTCGGGCAGGTCTCCTGCAAATGACAATGTGTTCTAGAAAAGACCACCACTCCAGAGTGTCCATTACCTGTGTCCCACCCTCTTAGCATATCAATTGTTTCTTAGTTAACAGCAAAAGCACAGTCTTTCTTTTGAGAGAGAGAAAGAGACAGAGAGAGAGACAGAGAGACAAAGACACAGACAAAGACACAGACAGGCAGGCACTTGCTGGTGCCGGGCCCTTCTGATACAAAACTTCTGCCTGTCTTTTCTTTTCTCTCTTCTTCTCACTAATAAACTTTGTTTTAAAATTTTGCTGGCAGCTCTGAAAAATTATTTCAGGGTTTAGTCAAAGGATTCACGAGTTTTGTTCCATACCCTACCTGGCATCAGTTGTACATTTAGTTCTATAATAAACTACTGCCAAACAGTTTTCCCATGTGACTGATCATGCATGTGCCCACCAGTGGTACATGAGTGATCCAATTGAAAGGACAGAGTCCAAGATGGAATTTATCTAGTCTCCTTGAGCTCATACACAGCAATAATCCTTTCCCAATAATCCTTTCCTGGGACCCTAGGCAAGTCACAAGACAGATTTAGGAGAGTAGTATCTTCTAAAGAATTTGTCTTTCAGCTATCAGACCTGTCCCTCTCATCTATGTAACTAACCCACCCATCTGCCTGCTGTCCATCACCATGACATCAGTTCCTGTGCTTACCTGCCCCCTTCAAGATGACAAAACAGACGACCATCCAATCACCTTAACAACCTACCCCCATCAAAGGAAAGTTTAAAAAGCATTCTACCTCAAGCAGCTGCCACCATGCTTTTGCTAAGCTCTGAATGAGCCATTCTCTTCTTTTCTTTTTTCTTTCTCCCAGAAGTGTTGGCTCTAAGGGACTGGCAAGCCAAGCCATGCTTTTCTTTAAGCTCTGGCCCCCTCCCTAATCTTGGAGAAATGAATCTTTCTCTCTCTCTCTCTCTCTCTCTCTCTCTCTCTAATTTACTTTCTAAACAAACTGTATTTTCCAATCTAATTTCATTACAATTCTTTGCATCTTACCTACAGCACCAGCCTATTCCATAGACCTAACATTTCTTGCCGATCTAACACCAGTTGATTCCCATCCTTGCCAATAATTGTTGTTGTAACTAAGTTTTATCTGAGTCATTCTGGTAAGTGCATACTAACATCTTATTGTGGTTATAATTTGAATTTACAATGCTCTGTGTGTGTGTGTGTGTGTGTTTTGAGTTGGAGTCTCACTCGGTCACCCAGACTGGAGTGCAGTGGCCACTCCCGGCCACCGCAACCTCGCCTGCTGGGCTCCGGCGATCCTTCCGCCTCAGCCTTCCGAGTAGTTGGA
>NW_007252863.1:138353-146378 GCF_000164805.1 Carlito syrichta
GCAGTGCTACCACGCCCGGCTGATTTATTTATTTATTTATTGTAGACATGAGGTCTCGCTGCCCAGGCGGGTCTCGAACCCGCGGGCTCAGGCAATCCACTCACCTCAGTCTCCCAAAGGCTACAATGCTCTTTTAAAACGTATCAACGTGTGTGTGACCTGAAGCTTGAGATGAGTTGTGGGAGAACAGTATGAGAGCTCTGCCAGAACTGCTCTGACCCTTCCTTACCTCTATCCCAGGTTCTTCAGTTTCTAATAGAAGATGGCACAGAAAGCTGGGGAAAGGGGGTAACTTTTAAAAGTCTAATGAACAGTAGGAAAGAAACTATATTTTTGTAGCAGTAGATAAAATCACACTAAGAACACTACGGCCTTTCTGATGAGGCACAGAGCCCACTGCCCAAGGTTGACTTAAGCGGGCATCCTTCCCCCTCACTCCCACCACTCTGTGCCTGCACTGAACTCCTAAGAATGGGGTCTAACTGCTGCTACTTGATAGTCTCCTTTAGCAGGCTAAAGTCCTGCCTTGTTCACATTATAATAATGCAAGCCCAGAATCTAGCATGGTGCCTTGCATATGTCAAGTGTTCCATCAATGTTGGATGGATGGATGGATGGATGGATGGGTGGGTGGGTGGATGGATGGATGGACGAACGGGTAGACAGGTGGTCAAATGGATGGATGGATATGCTTCCCCAAGTCTTGGAATTTAACCTGATAATTATGACTAAGAAGTAACTAGAAATTAGCACCAAAATTTGGGGCTTTTTAGTCTACTAATGTGAAAACTACTGTCTTCCAAAATCTTTCCTTGTCCCACTTAACCTAGATAAACAAAGCTGCTTTGCCAATGCAGACAGAATAGAAGGGAGTCATTTCACATCTCACTGCCTACTTACCTGTTTTCCATTCACAGGGTCTCTTACAACTTTACCTGGGTTGGGAAAAATCTCTAATAGTTAACAACTGATAGGGTACAGGCACCAACCTATGAAAGTGGACATTATAACAGAACCCAATACCTATCACCCCAGTGGAGTATCTTGGGAGACTAACCTATTGAGCTGGCACATCTCCAAGGCTGGGATTGGCACCCTTAAGAAAAGACTTTGGACTTGCCCTCCTTTCTTTTGAAATCTCTATTCTTTAAGCCTCCTTCCAGGGGAATCAGAGACCAGTCACAGGAAAATCTGATGGACAACGCCCCCTCACACCACCTCTACTGTTCCTTTACTTCAGCTCCTTCTGCGCTGTGGATGCCAGGTGATAACGGAATGTGCCTGAGTGGTTTTTCCCCTTAGCTCTCCTCTGTACCGAGGAGTGAAAATCTTGGTCAGAACTCCCTTTGGCAACAGTATCAGACTTTGCTGCTTATTAATTCTTTTTGCACATCAGCCAAGAAACCACTCAGTGGGAGCACTGCTTGAGAAAATAAAGAGAATTAATCAATACACTTATACATGGCACAATTTATTACATACTACATAATCAGTTGCAGCTGCTACTGAAATCCACAATATGTGTGTGTGTGTGTGTGTGTGTGTGTGTGTGTATACACATTTCCCATACAGAAAATAAAACAAAACACCCATCCCAGAGTCCAAACAACTGCATTCTAGCCTGCCTTTCCAGGAGCAAAGGCCAGGTGGGCCCACACAAAGGCAATCTCATCCTTTCTAAGATATGCACTGATGGAGGTAAGAGTCTGGTTCCAGGAAAACCATTAGTGCATGCGATTTCTATTAAGTGCATGGATTTGAGAATCTGCTGGAAGAGAGCCCTGCTCACCACAGCCTTCCAGAGGTGAGTTCACTTGTCTCAGCCAACACTATGGGGCCAGGCTTCTCAGTCCTCCACATATCCTGTGCCTGATGAGCTCAACCCGTCAGATCCAGTGCTAATGATGTGGGCTCTCCCAGGCAGAGGTACAGTGAGAACTCTGCCCTGCGGTCAGCAACAGCACCTACCCTCTGCCCCACCCAGGCTGCCTTCTCTCAAAGTTCATTCAGGGGTATTTTTAGTTCTGAGGGCAGAGAACACAATGTCTCTGGTGGCGGGGAGACCATGGTGGCGTTCATGAAAGGAGGCAACTGTCTGACCCGCCCAACACACAATCCAATCATCACAAACCCACAGTCAAAGCTAAGAGCCGTGAGTCAGCCTCCCCTCCCAGGGCACTGGCTCTTAATACAGTCTCACCAAAACCCAACAAGAGAGCTTCACCCAGAGAAAGGCGTTTAACCTTGGCCAAAGAGCTCAGTGGAAACTTTTATTTCTCATCATGGAAAAAAAGAAAGAAAGAAAGAAAAGGTAAGAAAGAAAGATCTCTCATGGGAAGAGGTGGGGCAGGCAAAGGAAAAGACGAGATTGGATATTAGGTAGAGACCACAAGCATCCTTCAGGACTGAGCGTGGTAACAGCAGAAATTGCTAACCTATCCCTAAACAGCATTGCCCATAGTTTACAATGCCTCAGAGAATGGGGAAATAAAAGACAACTGCAGCCCAAATCTTCTACCCTGAATAAGTACCAAAAACAACTACTCGAATTAAGGCCATCTGGAACACTTAGCCCAGGTGGTGAAAGCAGGGAGCCAATGAGGCCAAAGTTGTGGTTCATACTTACGTAAGGGCCAAGCAGACTCAGACAAAGAAAGCTCTGTGCCCCAGCCACAAGCAGAACCCTGCCCACCAGCTGTCTCACAAATCAAACCCGTGGTCACACAGGGGACGAAAGAGACACACACAGAGGGAGATGACTCAGTGCTCACTCTGCCTCATTCCAAGAAAAACGCAGAGAACACCTCCTACTGACACTGGATAAGGTGTGCTCTGCAGAGGAAGAGACAAGTCCACCTGTCCGCCCCTGCCTGGTAACAAGATGCCATTTCCTTCAAGCCACAGCTCAAAAGCCACCTCCTTTTTGGAGGCCTTCCCTGACACCAGAATGGCAGGTATGGCCCACGCCTTCTCCCACTGTAGGGTGCCACCCCACCACCACATCACGTGCACAAGACTGAGCAGCGCTTGGTTTCCTTTCTACCTTCTAACTCAATTGTGACTCCCGAAAGGAAGGGGGTATGTTTCTCAATCCTTTTCCCCAGGACAATCTTGAAAAGAACATCAGTAGGGGGATGTTGGTATGGATAACAGACATGGCCTCTGCCCTTGAGGATTCTGGAATCTTAAGACAGTCACCTCCTTTCTTGAACACCAAAGAGGGCTCCACTCCCAGGAGCAAATGCTGGTAGAAAACAGCAGTCGCAGCTGGGCTCGGTGGCTCAGCCTGTAATCCCAGCGCTTTGGGAGGCCAAGGTGAGTGGATTGCCTGAGTCCACAGGTTCGTAACCTGCCTGGGCAACTTGGCGAGACCTCATCTCTACAAAAAATCAAAAATTAGCCGGGCGTGGTAGCGCGCCTATAGTTCCAGCTACTCGGAAGGCTGAGGCGGAAGGATTGCCGGAGCCCAGTAGGTCGAGGCTGCAGTGACTGGGAGCGGACACTGTACTCCAGTCTGGGTGACAGAGTGAGACTCCAACTTAAAAAAAAAAGAAAAAAGAAAACAGCAGTCGCTGCCATTTCCTTGACTCTCCTCACATGCAAGCAAAACTTTGAAAACACTTGCTCATCAGACCCTCGCCACAACTCCAAGGAGCTAACAGTACTGTCCCTATTACACAACTGAGGAAATAATAGGTTCAAAGATATTGAGAACTTGCTTAAGTCTACACAGCTTGAGAGTGACAAAGCAGGGATTCACCCAAGTGCTCTTAGCCACGCCAGATACCACCTCCTAAGATAGAAGGAGTCAGAACTCAAAGATACGGCAAATTAAATGGAGGGACATCTATATCCTAACATAGGTATATTTCTGATATTGTCAGGTACAAAACAGGAGCTGAAAGTGGAGGAGGTTTGGAAAGAGGGAGGAGTATCCATTCAGGAACAGGTTACTAATCTTGACCATTCATTGTCAACAGGGACTATATCTCCTCCAAAGGAGGAGAGAGGTAGATTTCATAGGCTAGAATAGAAATTAAAATTAGTGCTATAGTGAATATAAGTTTTAGGTTACTCATTGGTTCTTGGGGACAAGAAAACAATATTCTTTATGCACTCTTAAAGAAAAAGAAAACAGCAGTCGCTGCCATTTCCTTGACTTTCCTCACATAAACAGATATACAGGATATCTCACAGCATATAAACAGATATACAGGATATCTGTGGTATGAAAATTTCAGAGGGAGACAACTAGGGAGAAAAATCTACAAAGGCTCCTTAGGGAGACAGTATTGAATAAAAGATTAGGAAACAATGATCTATAGGATGCAGACAAGGAGGCACAAGAACAAGGGTGAGAGGCAAAGACCCATCAGACAGGGTCATGCGGATCCTGATGTGCAGGGCCCGGAGACCTGGGGAGGACAGCTGAAAAACGCCATGTCCCCAGGACAGACCAACATTTACTTCTGTCCATCACTTCATTCTTCCATGTGTTCAGTTAAAACTATATCAAACACAGAGAAAGAAATATTGGTAAAATTTGTAAGGTATAAAGAATAATGTAATAGCACTTGCGCACCCACTGCTAGCTTCAGAAAAACAAGGATAAAAATGCTCTAAACAGCCCTGGGCATCTCCTCCTCCTTCTATTTTTCCTTTTCTATTTCTTTCCTCAACTAGAAATACCCATTAACCAGATGTTTATTTTAATGGTTATCTCCTTTTTTGTATTGTACATGTGAATGTATCATTTAGTTTGTAGACAGTTCTGAGCTTTGGATATATGGAATCATACCTGATACATTCCTCTGCAACTTGCTTCCTTAGCTCAACAACATCATGATCCAGAAATTATTCATGTTGATTCTTATGGCTATAATTCATCAAATAAATTCACTACAATTCATTCCCCATAATGGACATTTGGATGGCTTCTGGCTCTTCATCATCACAAACATCACTGCAGTGAACATCCTGGCTCATGTTCTCTGATTGGCAGGAGAGATTCACCAGGGAGCATGGCAGGATTAGCACTGGTCGCTGTGGGGTAGGAGCCTCTGACTCTACTAGGTAATGTGTTACTAAGTAGTTATGCCAATATATATTCACACCCTCACTGTATGAACTTAGGTGCCTGATACTTGATACTGTCAGAGGATTTTTGTTTTGTTTCTGCCTATCTAGAAAGTGTGATGTGATATCTTATTATAGTTTTAAGATACATTTGCTTGATGACTAATGAAGTTTAACATTTTTTCATAAGTTTATAGGTTATTTTCATTTCCTCTTTCGCAAATTCCTCTTTGTATTTTGTACCATTTTTCTAATGAGTGATTTGTCTTTTTCTTATAAAATTTCTTTACATATTCCACCTACCAAACCTTGATCAGTCTGCAAATAAAATTCCTTTAGTGACTTACTTGCCTTTGCACTTTTTAAATTGTGTCTTTGAATGAACACAAGTTTTTAATTATAACGTAGTTACATTTATTAATATTTTCCTTTATAATTTGTGCTTTTTGTGTCTTGTATAAGAAATTTTCCTCTATCACAACATCAAGAGATACCCTATTATACTGTTTCCTAAAAGTTCAACACTTAGCTGGGCTCGGTGGCTCAGCCTGTAATCCTGCACCTTGGGAGGCTGAGGTGAGTGAATTGCCTGAGCCCGCCTGGGCAACTTGGCGAGACCTCATCTCTACAAAAATCAAAAAATTAGCTGGGCGTGGTAGCCTGCGCCTGTAGTTCCAGCTACTTGTAAGGCTGAGGCAGAAGAATCGCCGGAGCCCACCAGGCCGAGGCTGCGGTGGCCGGGAGCGGCCACTGCACTCCAGTCTGGGCGACAGAGTGAGACTCCAACTCAAAAAAAAAAAAAAAAAAAGTTCAACACTTTCTGGCCAGGCTCAGTGACTCAGCCTGCAATCCCAGCGCTTTGGGAGGCCAAGATGAGTGGACTGCCAGAGCCCGCAGGTTTGAGACCCACCTGGGCAACTTGGCGAGACCTCATCTCTACAATAAACCAAAAATTAGCCGGGCGTGGTGGTGCATGCCTGTAGTTCCAGCTACTTGGAAGGCTGAGGCAGAAGGATCGCTGGAGCCCAGCAGGTCGAGGCTGTAGTGGCTGGGAGTGTGCCACTGCACTCCAGTCTGGGGGACAGAGTGAGACTCCAACCCCCCCAAAAAAAGTTCAATACTTTTGCTTTTCATTTGAAGCACTTAATTCACCTTGAAAATTATTATTATGTATGGTATGAGGTAAACATTCATTTTTAATATAGCTAAACAATTGTGTCAGCACTGTTTATTAAATAGTTTACATTTTCTACCCAGCTCTGTCATAAATCAAACTTCCATTTATATGCAGTTGTTTTCTAGATTCTACTCTGTTCCATTGGTCTATTTATCTATCCCAGTGCCAATATAATACTAACCTAATTATTATGTCTTTATAGTAAGTAATAATATCTGGTAGAGCACATCATCTGATTTGGGTATCAATCTTATGCCACCTTCATAAAATAACTTGGAAAACATTCCCTCTTTTTCTCTTTTCTGAAAAAGTCTGGGAAACATTCAAATTATTTGTACCTTGGTTGTTTGGCAGAATTGGTTTATTAGACTAGAGTGTTTTGATTTTTCTTTTGCAAATAGATTTTTTTTTTTTGAGTTGGAGTCTCACTCTGTCGCCCAGACTGGAGTGCAGTGGCCGCTCCCAGCCACCACAGCCTCGACCTGCTGGGCTCCGGTGATCCTTCCACCTCAGTCTTCCAATAGCTGGAACTATAGGTGCGTGCTACCACACCCAACTAATTTTTGCTTTATTGTAGAGATGAGGTCTCGCCAAGTTGCCCAGGTGGGTCTCAAACCCGCGGGCTCAGGCAATTTACTCACCTCAGCCTCCCAAAGGCACGGGATTACAAGCTGAGCCATCGAGCCCGGCTACAAATAGATTTTTAACTACTGATTTTATTTTCATGGTTACAGAACTATAAAGTCTTTCTATTTCTACATGAGTCAGTTTTGTTATATTATTTAGAAAGTTTTCTGTTTGGCAATGTTTTCAGAATTATAACCATAAAGTTGTGGACAACATCCTCTATATTTTCTTCATCTCTGTAATAGCTATAGTTATCTCTCCTTTTCTATTTCTTTTTTTTTTTTTTTTTGAGTTGAAGTCTCACTCTGTTGCCCAGACTGGAGTGCAGTGGCACGCTCCCGGCCACCGCAGTCTCAACCTGCTGGGCTCTGGCGATCCTTTCACCTCAGCCTTCCAAGTAGCTGGAATTACAGGCGCGCACTACCACACCCAGCTAATTTTTTGATTTATTTTAGAGATGAGGTCTCACCAAGTTGCCCAGGTGGGTCTCAAACCCGCAGGCTCAGGCAATCCACTCACCTCAGCCTCCCAAAGCGTGGGATACAGGCTGAGCTACCAAGCCCAGCTTGCTTTTCTATTTCTATTACTGCTTATTTGTGCATTCTTTTTTTTCTTTATCAATCTTAGCATGTATTATTTCATTAATTTCTGCTTTTGTTTTTGTTATTTCCTTCCTTCCTTCTTTCTTTGCTATTTCTTTTCCTACTGTTCTTTTCTCACTTAAGTTGTATATTTATCTTATTAATTTCAGCTTTCTTTTCTTTTTTTAAAAATATGAATATATAAGGTTATGGTTTCCAGTTAAGTGCCACTATAGTTGGATTCTACAAGTTTTGATATATAATTTTTTTATTCATTTACAAATATTTTCTAATTTCTACTAAGTTTTGTTTAACCTTTGAGTTATTTAAAATACTTGTTTTCGAAAAAGTGCTTGGCCTTACTAGTCATCAGAGAAATGCAAATCAAAACCACAATAAGATACCACCTAACCCCAGTAAGAATGACCATCATTAATAAAACAAACAACAACAGATGCAGGCGAAGATGTGGAGAAAAAGGAACGCTTCTACACTGCTGGTGGGAATGCAAACTAGTATAACCTCTTTGGAAGACAGTGTGGTGATTTCTGAAAGAACTAGAAA
>NW_007252863.1:146697-182901 GCF_000164805.1 Carlito syrichta
AAAAAAAAAAAAAAAAAATGTGGTACATAGACACAATGGAATATTATGCAGTCATAAAGAAAGACAAACATATGGACTTTGCAGCAACTTGGATAGATTTAGAATCTATCATACTCAGTGACCTATCACAGAAACAAAGAACAGAGTACCATATGTTCTCACCCATAAGTGGACTGTGAACAATTATAATAATGTAAGAAAGGGATTGGCAGTTGAGGAAAACCGCCAGGGGAGGGAAGGGCACACCTCATCAGCAAGGGTACCTCCATAATAAACATTTGTATACCTAACCCTGAATTGTACCCCACATAAAATGAGAGGAAAAAAAAGTATTTGTTTTCAGACTGGGCATGGTGGTTCACTCCTATAATCCCAGCACTTTGGGAGGTCAAGGTGGGAGAGCCACTTGAGGCTAAGAGTTTGAGACCAGCCTAGGCAACATAGAAAGACCCCATCACTACAAAAAAATGTTTAAAAAATTGCCAGGTATGGTAGCTGGTAGTTCTAGCTACCCAGAAGGCTAAGGTAGATGAATTGCTTGAGCCCAGGAGTTAAAGATGATTTTGGGCAACATAGCAAAACCCTGTCTCAAACAAGTAAATAATAAAAGCATGTTTTCCTTTTTAATTTCTAGATGAATTCGAGTTTTCAGGTCATCTTTTTGTTATTATTTTTCAACTTAATTTCACTAGGACTAAAGAAGTTAACTTATATAAAATGCATCCTTTGAAATTTGTTGAAAATTATTTTATGGTCCCATATGTGATCAATTTGTATAAACATTCGAAAGCGGATTCTGTAGTTGTTGAATGTAGCAACTTTTATGTATATATGTAATTTTTTTATATCATATAACATATATTCTTTATATCAAGCATATTGCTTGTATTATTCCTTATTAGGTGTTTTTCCTCCATGATAAATCAATTATTAATGGAGTTATATTAAAATCACTCCCTACAATCATAGATTTATCTTTTTACCTTTATGGTTCTGATCAACTTTTGCTTTATATATTTTGAAGCAAACAAATTCAAAAGTATAAGATCTTCTTAATGAGAAAAGAACTCTTTTTTTTAATGTTTGTATTTTTTATTTTTGAGTTGGAGTCTCACTCCTTCACCCAGGCTGGAGTACAGTGGAACGCACGCTCACAGCCACCCCAGCGTCAACCTGCTGGGTTCCAGCGATCCTTCCACTTCAGTCTTCTGAGTAGCCGAAACTACAGACGTGCGCTACCACGCCTGGCTATTTTTTAATTTTATTGTAGAGACAAGGTCTCACCAGGTTGCCTGGGCTGGTCTTGAACTCACAGGCTCAGGCAATCCACTCGCCTCGGCCTCCCAAAGTACTGGGATTACAGGTTGAGCCACTGAGCTCAGCCAGAACTCTTTATTATTAAGTGATACTCTTCTTTGTCAATAGTAATGCTCTTTGCCAACTATAAGTAAAATTGCTCCAGTGTTTTGTTGGGGAAAGGGAGAGTTTATATTTGCCTGAAATATCTCTCTCCACTTTTTACTTTCAAACTTCATGTTCATCTGTTTTAAGTGAATTTAGCTAAGAAGCACATCTCTGGATTCTGTTTTGGTTTTGTTTTCCTTTATTTCTCCTTATTTTTTAAATCTAGTCTGATAATCTTCATCTTTTTTGAGAATCCATTTATATTACTTCCACTGTTTCTTTTGTTGTTTTCTCTTTGTCCCACTTTCTCCATGTTTCGTCTTTACTTTTTTTTTTTTAGTAGGAGTCTCACTCTGTCACCCAGGTTGGAGTACAGTGGCATACTCATGGCTACTACAGCCTCGGCCTGCTGGGCTCAGGTGGTCCTTCCACCTCAGCCTTCCAAGTAGCTGGAACTACAGTCATGCTCCACCACACCCAGCTAATTTTTTGATTTATTGTAGAGATGAGGTCTAGCCAAGTTGCACAGGCTGGTCTCAAACCCCCGGGACTCAGGAAATCCTCTCGCCTCCGCCTCTCAAAGCACTGGGATTGCAGGCAAGAGCCACTGCACCCAGTCTGTCTTTACTTTTTTTTTTTTTTGATCGGGAGTCTCACTTTGTCGCCCAGGCTGGAGTGCAGTGGCACACTCATGGCCACCACAGCCTCGACCTGCTGGGCTCAGGATCCTTCTGCCTCAGCCTTCCAAGTAGCTGAAACTACAACCACGCACTACCACACCTGGCTTATTTTTTAATTGATTGTAGAGGCAAGGTCTTACCAAGTTGCCCAGGCTGGTCTCGAATTTGTGGGCTCAGGCAATCATCTCATCTCAGCCTCCCAAAGTGTTGGGATTATAGGCATGAGCCACTGTGCCTGGCCTGCCATCTTTACTTTTAATGATAAAATTTCTAACAAATGAAGCTCATCACATTTTAAGGGGTTAAAAAAATACTATCTTGCCGGGCTCGGTGGCTCAGCCTGTAATCCTGCGCCTTTGGGAGGCTGAGGTAAGTGGATTGCCTGTGCCCACAGGTTCGAGACCCACCTGGGCAGCGAGACCTCGTCTCTGCAATAAATCAACAAAATTAGCCAGGCGTGGTAGCGCATGCCTGTAATTCCGGCTACTTGGAAGGCTGAGGCGGAAGGATCGCTGGAGCCCAGCAGGTCGAGGCTGTGGTGGCCGGGAGCAGCCACTACACTCCAGTCTGGGCAACAGAGTGAGACTCCAACTCAAAAAAAAAAAAAAAATACTATCTTATCAACTCTATTTTACAAAGGACAACTGTTATGGTTTGAATTTTTGTCCTCTCCAGAACACATGTATAATCCCCAGTGTGGCAGCATTGAAAGGTAGAGCCTTTAAGAGGTGTTTGGGTCACGAGGGCAGAATTAAATGGCTGTGTCTTATTTTTACTTGGTAGATTTCCAAGCAGACTCATTTTTTTTTTTAACACAGAAATCTACAGCAGGCAAGAAATATTTATCAGAGGATGATGACTCCTAGATGACAGGAATATCCTCCTATAATTATCCTGAGTCCCTTGGTAGCTAAACCAGTAATTCTGCCCCCAATAAAAGCACTTTTCAAATAGCCACTTGAACAACCTTGTGTTCTCTAATTCAAACCTTTATCTTAAATGTTGTATTGAGCATTAACAACTTTTTCTTATTTTTTCTTAGCTCCCAAGGCTATTATCCATGTCTTCTGATTCCTAGCTCAGGACTCTTTCTTCACAAAAAGCAAAGAAGAAAGACAAAAAAACAACAGCACACATAGTCATACCTTCCTTGCAAGCAGTGTGGCCATTTGAGACACTGCCACATGGCCAAGGAGAAGCCATGCCAGCCACTGCTTTCCCCATTCGATCCAGAAGCTCCACTCAAAGTCAGTCGGGTCCTATACAAGTCAAAACAGAAGTTTATCAGAGGGATTTTTAGTACAAGACTGAGTACTCCAGTTTAGTATATGATAAATTCCAGTTAATAAAACAACCAAAAAGAAGGCCCATATGAATCCAAACTCTGTAAAACAGCATTTACGCACTTTTAGCCTCTCCCTCAGACACCCTGTTCTCTTCCTCCAGCTAACTGGTCTCATCGCCATTTCCCAAATACACCTCGTGCTCACTACAAGTCAGTGTCTTTGTTAAAGCTCATTTTTCAGGACCCTCTATGGCATAGAAACTATTATCTCCATTTTGTAAAAGGTGAAACAGAAGCTTAAGGAATTCATTTACCCAAGGTCACATAGATAGTAGGAATAATGAATGGAGGTTATCTCAGTTTAGACGCCTAGGTGCTTTCCCTGACAAGAGAAATGTAAGCCGGGCTCGGTGGCTCAGCCTGTAATCCCAGCGCTTTGGAAGGCTGAGGTGAGTGGATTGCCTGAGCCCACGGGTTTGAGACCCGCCTGGGCAACTTGGCGAGACCACATCTCTACAATAAATCAAAAATTAGCCGGGCGTGGTAGCGCACACCTGTAGTCCAGCTACTTGGAAGGCTGAGGCAGAAGGATTGCCGGAGCCCAGCAGGTCGAGGCTGTGGTGGCCAGGAGCGTGCCACTGCACTCCAGTCTGGGTAACAGAGTGAGACTCCAACTCAAAAAAAAAAAAAGAGAAATATAAGCTGAACACTAATGAAACTGCTTGAAGTCAGTTGTGCTAAAGCTTGTCTACAGGCAGAGGATAATTTAATAGAGAAATTAACTAATTTTATATAAACATACAATAAAAGAATGAAAGGTATAATTCTCTTCCCCCCAAGAGGCTCTGTGTCCACATAGCACTCTGAGTCTGCATCAGTGTCAGTTTCCATATCTGCGAAGCTCCCTAACAGGAGAGGTGGAAACTTCTGACAGATGCAGATACCTGGAACCAGCACCTAAAAGCCACAGCTTCGGGAGCTCCAGAGAAGATCACAGTGGTCAAGTGAGCACGGGGAAAACCCCCCAGTGACTGGCCACCCTGAAATGAGCAATGCAGGATTGATCGAAGAGCAGCTCAGCACCACTCAAGTGAGGACTTGAGGCCTTGAACCAAAATGTGTCGGTGGCAAGGGAATCCCACAATGACTACTGATATTGAATCCAACATCAATCTCTGCAAGTAGAACTTGGAGTCCCACTTAACTGGATTTAGAGGATAATGTTGTTGTTGTTGCTGTTTTTGTACCCGAGGATTGAGGGCCTCAGGTAATTATGTGTAACTGGATTTCATACCAGTTACACGTAATTAAACTTTTTGTTTCAGAAGGTAAACTGCAGATAAAATTGATCTTGATTCATATCAGACAATAAACACAGAAGTAGCCAACCTAGCAGCTTAGACTAAAGGCTTGATTTGAGTCTGGATCCCAGATCTACTGGCTGTGATAACCTTGAGCATAATACTTAACAATTCTAGTCTGTTTCTTTATATGACAGTAATACTTATAGAACTTTTTGAGGTTTAAATAACAGCATATGTATGTTAAAAGTTTAGGACAGTGCCCAGCACATAGTAGTCGCTAAGCAGTAGTACCTGCTAGTCCCATGTGCTTCTCAGTCTTTGTCAACCACCAGCCAAGACTGAGTCATGCTTTACTTTGTGCCACTTGTTTTTTTTTAAACCTCAACTCCTTTCAAATTATGAGTATGCTCATCTATTTATTTATTTATTTATTTTTTTTTTTTTTTTTGAGTCAGAGTCTCACTCCATCGCCCAGACTGGAGACAGTGGCACACTCCCGGCCACCGCAGCCTCGACCTGCTGGGCTTCAGCGATCCTTCCTCCTCAGCCTTTCAGGTAGCTGGAACTACACGCATGCGCTACCATGCCCAGCTAATTTTTTGTTTATTGTAGAGATAAGGTCTCGCCAAGGTGCCCAGGGGGTTCTCGAACCTGCGGACTCAGGAAATCCACTCACCTCGGCCTCCCAAAGCGCTGGGATTACAGGCTGAGCCACCTACCCTTGGATACCTTTATAAACTCAGTTACAGAATGTACATTCATAGAATAATTCTAGTGGATAATCTGTCCTACAGATTATCATCACCAACTCAAGGCCTACTCTCTATCAATTACTCATTCTTGAGACATGGACAAAATAGATTGCAATTATAATAGAGGACCTATTTTATAATTTAATTATAATAATTATATAAATTAAAATATGGCAAACACTTGGAATACTGCCTGGCATTTATTAAGTACTATGTCCCTGTTTTTAAAATAAGCAAACACACAACAAACTCTATTTTACTTTGATAGACACAGAAAAACAAACCAGGAGTTTTTAAGCTGTACATCCTGAAACAGAGTGACCCATAGGTAAAATATGAGAGAGTTGAGGTCTTCAAGATTTCAGCCCCAGTAAAAAGAAAAGAAAGAAAAAAGTCCTAGAGATTGTCAACTAAAAGAAGTGAATCCATGGTTAACAAAATGAAACATTGGCATTCAGAAAAGCTACACAGCAAAAATGCCATGGGAAAGCAACCATCTTAACCTTCTTCTAAGAAGAAAATATCTGCTCTGTATGGCAGAGAGTGCCAATTGGATTAGTTACTATTCCAACCCCCTCTAGCACAACCCCCTGTACTACATTAGAGGTGAGAAGGTAGAAAACTACATATCTCAGAATTCCTTGAAGGGGCTACCTCTACAAGGGACTGAACTTCTGATAAACAAATACACATACTATGACTCTGAGGTGGCAGAGGCTCTTCAACTGTTCTGCAGCAGCCATGGTGGAGACACCAGGGTCCAGTCAGTTCAGAGGTGCTGCAGCATCTGAGGTGGCACCACACAGCCCTAAGTTCTCAAGCCTAGGAGCTGTGCGGCAGTAGAGGTTTTGTGGAGTGGCTCTGGAAATTATTCCTGGAAGTGTATACTCCTACGGGTCTTTCAATTATTCAATTATTTAGTAGTCTTCAATCCCTGCAACATTCACTTTCTTTTTAAAATGACTGGAGTAGATTCTGCTGTCTGCAATGGAACCTTGATTAATGTTTCTTCTGATTGGAATCCAGCTCTAGCTTTATAATAGAAGCATTATGAAAATAATTCACTTTGAAGCACACTATCCTGAAATAAGTCTATTCAATGAAAAAAATGAAATTGAAGAAAATGTCAGTTAGATCAATCCAACGAGTGTTCAAGAACTAGGTTATAAAAGCAGTAAGTGTTTATGTTAGAATGCATTCACAAGTGCACTTATTTATGTATTTCAAAACCAAAAGATATGTAATGTTTCCAACCCAAAAAAAGTTAAAAGTTTGAGGAAGTCATGGATATCCCAGTTACTCTGATTTGATCATTACACATTGTATACAGGTATAAAAATATCACAAATACCCAAAAAATATGTACAACTATTATATATCAACTACAAAAAGTAAAAGAAATAAAAGAAAAGAAAATGACCTACCTTACCCACCAATCATACTTCTTTTCCCCTCACACAGAGAAAACAGGGGAGAGCTGAATATATTTATTGTTTTCCTTATCCTCGTGTCCAGCATGTTGCAAAACAAAATACGACAGAAGTACTAGATATTTTTGTGTACCTATTTCCCAAATAGCATTATTTGCTTATTATGTACTTTGAGACCACATATAATTCTTAATTACACTGAGTAAAAGTTATCTGTGATCAGAGAAAACCTTTATAAGGTTCTTGAAATCATAACATTTCCCTGCACATTCAAAGGCAGCAAACACACCTTATGGCCTATAAATCTTCAGACAAGAAACACAAAAGGAGACTAGTTTTGTAGGAATTCTGCACAAAAGAGGTACTGCTCTCTGGATGAACTCGAGCTAATGATTCATTGAGCAATTATTGGAAGAGTTTTCTTTTTCTTTCAACAGCTGCTCTGCTGTTTCTAAAATAATTTGAACTAAATCAATTTACTGCTTACAATTTCCAGAGACAACATTTTCTCCCAATCAACACTTTCTTAAAAATAAAATGCTTCCACTAACAAAACTTTTTTTTTCCTGTAAATAACAAAGTCTTTGCCAAAACATCAGCACCATCCAGCATAGGTGAAGAAGATGCTTACAAGGGGAGGAATGCTGCAGATAGGACAGGCACAAGCAGCACAGTTGTCCTGTGTTCCATTCCCCACCTCTTCAGTGCCACTCACCACCTAAGCCAAGCAAATTGGTCCAGGGTATAATGGCAGAGGGAAGGTGTTTTGTGGAAGAAGAAAATAGAAAGTCTCATAAGAGGACTTAATTAAATCATGAGGCTATAATTAACGTGGGTGAATTCTCTGAATATCTTCAACCCAACTGCCAACCTAAACTCAGTAACATCCTCTGGTTACAACTCTCTACCCTCCTGTTTCCTGGAAGTCACTCTGGATTGTGCAAGGCTATTCATATACTTGGTCTAACATGGATAGATTTCTGTTTCCTTGGGTTAGGGTTAGGGTTAGGGTAGGGATAGGGGTAGGACTTCATATTTTTCCCTTTCCTCCTAAAGCTAACAAAGAAGGAATCAAATGTTTAAAAAGAAACACTAAATTCCAGGATGAAGTCAAAGCCCCAAAGTCTTATTATTTTCTCGACAGACCTCAAGTTGAAAAAACACGAACCATATTTTCTACAAGGTATATGGAGAAAAGAGTTATGAACAATGAATAAGGATGATAAAGAAGTTAGAGATCATGTCAAAAAAAAATGTAATAGAATGGGATGACTAGAGAGCAAATTATACAAAGTCATGACTTCTCAGCTTCCAGTTAATGACTCATACATTCCATTATTGTCACTTCCCCAGAATGCCAAAAAGACAAAGCAAGTCACAGTAATATGGAGGAAAGAAAATAGTCTAAAATGGCCCTCATACCCATGGAATGTGCTTTCTGTCTGAGAAGTCTTCACACATGCAAGAAGCAATTACTAACAAAACTGGAACTCCAGATGGAGTCTCAAAATGTAGGAGGTTCCCAGGACAGAAAGTCAATTAAGAAAGAAATTGTGATAAAAGAGATAAAAAGGAAAAACTAACATTTTTGCCATCCATCCGGGGGAGACGAGGGGAACTCTTCATAATCCCAGATACCTTCCTCCTTGAATTTTACACATCGCATAGAAGATCAGGGAAGTATGCATCCTCCCACACATCTTTGACATCTATCCCCTTTGCCTATTAGTTGCCAGAACTATCCAGGAGAGCTTGCCTCTCCCAGAGCAACCCTGAGCATGGTATCCATCACAGGGAGTTGAGGTGCCTGGGAGTCTGGGATCAGAGACAAATAAGAACAAAACTAAGGCTCACTACATCCTCAGGACACACTGTGTCCATCTTTCTCTCCATTGTCCATTGCTTCAATCATTGCTCTTCAGAAACGTCTTTGTGTGTTAATAAAACAATTTATCTTCTTTATAATGCCTACAACTTACTGTAAAACACTTCAACACATACATTTCTGGTTCCAGACAGAATACAATATGCACATTTCTCCCTATCCGCTAAGAACCACTAAAAGTCTTGCATATGAGTAAGATATATACAACAAACATAAGACAATTCTGAAAGGTGAAAAGAAGGGCTCAGGCTAGGAACCTTGGGACTTGAGAAATGATAATAAACAAAATACATTTTTTTCAGATTTAATCAATTATTTTATTTTAAAGATGAGTACCGTTCAGGACTAGGTATACAAGTGGTCGTCGAACAGGGAAAATTTGGGCCTGCCTTTGGTCCCTGGTTTGCCCTTATTGATGTTATGTCTCCCCCACTCATCCCAGCAGTATCCCCCTACTGACAATTCCTTTCTTATAGTATTATGGTAAATGTTCATGGCTCACTTATGAGTGAGAACATGTGGTACTCTGTTCTTTGTTTCTGTGATAGATCACTGAATATGATAGACTGAGTATGATAGACTCTAAATCCATCCAAGTTGTTGCGAAGTCCATATGTTTGTCCTTCTTTATGGACAAAATAAAATTCACTCATTAAATAAAATAACATGCTAGATGGACTTAATCACAGAAGTAGACTACATAAGAAAGGATTATTGAACCCAAAGGTAGATCAATAGAAACTACACATTCTGAACAATAGAGAGAAAATAGACTGAAAAAATAAATAGAGCCTCAGAGACCTTTAGTACAATAAGAAAGGATCCAACATTCGTGTCATTAAATTTTCCAGAAGAAAAAAAGAAAAATGTGAGGCAAAAAATATTCAAAGAAATAATGGCAAAATAATGTCTGGAGTGCAGTGGCAAGATCATAGCCACCGCAGCCTCAACCTGCTGGGCCCAGGTGATCCTTCCATCTCAGCCTCCCAAGTAGCTGGAACCAAAGGCATGTACCACCATGCCCAGCTGATTATTTTATTTATTGAGAGACAAGGTCTTGCCATGTTGCTTAGACTAGTCTAGAACTCCTGAGCTCAGGTAATCCTCTCACCTCTGCCTCCCAAAGTGCTGGGATTACAGGCATGAATCACCACGCATGGCCAGATTCAAGAAGCTAAATGAACCCCAATCAAATTAAAGACAGCAATTAAAGGAACAGAGCTTGGCAAAATGGATTGTAAAGAAATGACCCAAATCTAGGCTGTCTACAAGGAATTAACTTTAATATAACGATATGGGAGGGTTGAAAGTTAAAGGGTGGAAAAGGATATGCCATACAAACATCAATTGAGGTGAGTGGATTGCCTGAGCCCGTGGGTTCGAGACCCGCCTGGGCAGCGAGACCTCATCTCTACAATAAATAAAAAAATCAGCCGTGCGTGGTAGCGCGCGCCTGTAATTCCGGCTACTTGGAAGGCTGAGGCGGAAGGATCGCCGGAGCCCAGCAGGTCGAGGCTGCGGTGGCCGGGAACGGCCACTGCACTCCAGTCTGGGCGACAGAGTGAGACTCCAACTCAAAAAAAAAAAAAAAAAAAGAAAGCAGGAATGGCTACATTAATATCAGATAAAGTAGACTTCAGAGACAGAAAATTACCAGTCAAAAAGGGTCATTACAGAATGATAAAAAGACTAACCTTCTAGCCAAGAAGATATAGCAATCCTAAATGTGTATGTTTTGTACGTGTATAGTGGTTTCCAGGGCTTAGAGACGAGTAGAGGATATATAAAGAAGAAGCACAAAGTGATTCTTTGAGGTTCTGTATTTTTATTGTGTTGGTGGCTACATGAATCTACACACATGACAAAACTGCATACATACACAAATGAGTGCCTGTAAAACGGGTCAAATCAGAATAAGGTCTGTGGATCGTACCAATGTCAATCCACAAGTTCCTGGGTAGGAGAGAGTTCTCTCTATGGTTTACATAAGACTCCCCACAGGAGAAGCTGGGTGGAGGCACACAAGACATCTCTGTACTATTGTTGCAACTTCCTGTGAATGTATAACTATTTCAAAATAAAAGGATTTTAAAGACAAGAAGTTGTACTCAAAGTCCCAACATACAAAAAGGAATAAAACAAGAGTTTCTACGGTTGAACCAGGATGGATTTAGAACCCCGCTAGCCAGGCCTCTCCTACACCCCCTAGTGGTGGCTCCAGAGGCACACGGTGAATATACTGAGGTATTTGTGGAATCTCAAAGACGATGACTCAATGTCTCATTTGCATACCCATAGTACCCTGCACATAATACAATTCTTTCAAGCTTAAAGGAACTTTTCTTTCAACTCAACATTTCTAACAATGAAAAGTTTACTTACAGAATTCTTTGTGCCGACTTTAGGCAGCGAGTAGGTCTTGGGGCTCAAGAGATACCAGCAATGAGCTAGGTGTTGCAGTTACTACAGTCATGAATTAAGCAAACCTATAACATACTGTGGTTTCCCTTCAATCGTGTAAATTTTTCACGTTTTAGTAAAGATTTCTGTAGAGAAAAACAGCTTCAGAATCTTCAAGTAACTAATTTTTTAAAGCCTTGTGGTGGCAGAGCTAATTGTGGTAGTTATAGTAAAAAATGACAAGTTAGCAAAGTTACATTTGTTTTTATTTGCATACTAGTTTTCCTTTTCTTCTTTAAGTAATACATCAGCAGCTTTAGTGGTGTGGGTAATCTTGCAAACTGATAATCAAAAAAGCTAGAGTTTCTATTCTACATCTAGGTATCTGAATGCCAAAATAGCATTCCCAGGTAAAATTTGGCTTGCTAATTGGTATTATTTGTGTTAGTAACATGAACTGGCAAAAACAAATTAAAAGGATTCTCCTTCCCTCCACTATGTGCTCAGAATCCCAAAATCTGGGAGTTTTAAAGTTCAAATCCTTGGTGATAGGTTTAAAGGTCCTGAATCCAGTCACAGGGTTGGAAAATTTCTTGTTGCCCGTTGTCAAACAGTGCACTCAGAATCCCTCTCTAGATAATATCCAATCTATCTAGCAGGAAGCTTCCATGCAAGGTGTTGATCCAAGTTCTTTAAAGGACCATGGAGTCCACAGAAAAGGTTGGTATAAACCGGTTTCTACTGCTTGCCTAATAAATGTTTAATAAGCGTCTACTTATATGATAGAATTTGATCTGAGATTTGCTTTCATAAAACCTAGGAGCAAATTTATTATGGAATAACTAACCTTCATGCATTTCAAACTTCAGCAGCTACTGTCATCAGTTCCCCACACAAAGACACCCCCTTTCTACATCTTCTCCCACGTGCCCCCTGATCTCTCTCTTACCTTGCTGCTGCTTCTAATTTCTTTTTTAACAGAGACTTTTCAACTGTCATGTCATGATTTTAAAAGGTAATAACCTTTTTTAAAGAATGCTGACAGGCACCACTTTTAGGGAATGTACTGAGAGAAGAAAATGTTTCCCCTCCTCCCACTTCCCCATACTTCCCCCTCAAATTTCAGATTCAACCACTATTCAACCTGCCCCAGACTGAAATAATTCCTGCCTTCTTCTCTCTGAATTCTGTCAGAGCACTTACATAAGATATTTGCGTGTAAATTAACTTTAATCCACCTCCTAAGGACAGTTCTTAACACTGGAAATACCCAAATGAGGAATCCTGAAAGAGTGAGTTAGCATTTGAAGGATCTTGCTCAGGAATCCACATCCCAGACATAGCTACAATTCAAATTATTCCAATTAATTCCAATATCCCACACCAAAGCCACACCTGAGAGTATACTAGCATAAGGAATGTTGGAAATAAAGATTTTACTAATGAAAAGTGTGTTCGACATGTAGCAGCTTAAATTTTTTCTCAAGTTCCTTGTTTAATAAGAATTCCTTGAGCCTAGCAACCAAGGCATCCTAGGTCTAACACTCCTTTGGTTGTGTCCCTTCACTTAATAAGACTCTATCCTCTACTCAGACTTTCAGAAGCATGGCTATTCAGCCAATAGAATAGAATTGCATCAGCTTCAGAACAAATTTTTCTGCAAGATGCTTATTGGAGTACCTAAAGACAGACAATAGGGGCTTCACAAGCATTTAGTGATGAGCTAGACTCTTTCACTGTAACACACCACTTGGCGGTGAGGTTGTGGGAGAGAACTCGTTTAACTCCTACCCACCTCCAACTACCAAAAGTTACCAATAGTGAAACCAAAGAATTTTATTTGTGTTAAACAACTCAAATAGGCTTGAGTCAGTTCAAAACATAATATTTCTGTTAAAGGCTCAGTTCAAGTCTACTTCCTTTAGGGAGCCTTCCCTGGTCTTTCCAAGGTTAGAAACTCTCCCAGAAGTTTATGGTTATACAGACCAGAGACAATCATACACACAGAAACACTTTGCTAAATGTCGTGCCAGGGTTAGTTTTCAGGCAGGACACACAAGTAGGGTCAGCTGTCCTGGCTGTATATAGCCCATGTCTGTTCAAATTGATTGATGCCCCGGTCTTGTTACATACTTTGAGCATCACTCCTATTAAAGCTATACATCTGGACTTCATAGCAACATGAATACAGCTAGAGACCATCATACTAAGTGAACTATCACAGAAACAAAGAACTGAATGCTGCGTGTGGTCACTCACAGGTAGGCCTGATCACATGGGCACAAGGGTGGGATTGGCAGATGCTGGAAACTGTTAAGGAAAGGAAGGGAGGCAGGAGGGATGGGGCACTTGGCAGCACACTGGGTATCAGGTCTACTATCAGCGGGCGAGAGGGCCAGCTAGAAGCCCAAACTTCACTGCATGCAGCTTACTTATGTAAGTAAATCCTCACTTGTACCCCACAACTCTAAAATAAAATTAAATAAGTAAGTAAATAAATAAAGCTATATGTCAGTATGGAATTCTCAGAGTACTCACTTCTTGAGGAGGGAAACAATTCTTAACCCACAGCCCAGGCCACAAAGCAGGGAGTAAGAAAACAGTTACTTGTAAACTGATGAGTTGTGATTGAGAATTTTCTCAGCATTCCAAAAAGTGGATAGTGTTTCATCTCTGCATCCTGCTTCCTGCACATTAGCAGGCTTTTGATAGTGCTTGTTGGATTAAAGTAAACTTACCTATCTGATTGGAGACTTCTTATAAAGGAACTTTGTTCTCTTGGCAAAGTTTGTTTTGTTTCATGTGTCTAAATTCCAGTGAGTTTACAGAGGTTAGGCCTTACCTCATTTTCATTAAGCGGCAGCCCCTCGAAGATTATTCCAGCATTTCTGTCATCTCTTTGCCTCCCTCCATCTGATGGGAGCAGATTAATAAGCAATTTGACTATGCGTGTGAATGTTCAGCCTGTCCTTATTAGCAGCAAATTAGATTTTATAGAGCTTCACCCCTTCACAGAGGGGCTGCTCAGCAGAGGCAGATTCTTGTGTCCTGTGCCAGCCCCTCTGGGCAAAGAGAACATAGACTGAAGAGTCTCCAAGTAGCAGAGCAAGAAACCCACAGAGAAGTGATGGAAGAAAGATTCACCAGTGCACGTTGGTTCTGCTTCCCCTTGTTAACACCAAAAACTCCTGCTCTTTACCCATCAGTCCACGGCCTCCTGCCTAGCATCATCCCTGTTAGATTTCCTTCCTGACATGTAGATATGCAGAGAGGTAGGAAAAAGTGAGACAGTAGTGATTTCTTAGTGAGGACAGGAACAGAAATTGGAGCTCTCTGGCTTGTGTAAAAATAGGGTCTGCAATGCAAATGGATAAACATCCAATTTGTTTATTCTTAGCCACCAACTACCCTGCTCTGCTCTCCTTTCTCTTTTTTGTCTACTAGTTCATGGAAAATATTATTTGCTTCATTAAAAAGGTCGCTGAAGAAAGAGGAAAGGAAACTGAAGTTAGAACCAAGGGTTTAGCTCTGCAAAACTAACAGATCAAGTGTGTATCAGAGAGAGAGAGAGAGAAGCGGGGAGGACATGCAGGGCAAGGCAGGAAAATCAACAAGAAGGTTCCAGAAAGAGTCCACAGAAGAAATGACACCTGACACTCTTCTGTGACTGTCCACTACCTTCTAGATAAAGTCTAGACTCCATGAATGGGACCCGACAGCCTTTACGATCTGTCCCCTGCCTATATTAGGTCACCCCCTCCTCACTCAACCTTCCAAGCTGAGTCACTCTCCCTCAAATCCAGTCCTCAGACAGACCTGTCCCTTCACCCACATTCCCATCTTCCCGTCTCCCAGTCAACACCTCAGCTTTGGTCCCTGTGAGTCAGAGTTCTGTGCACCCTCAGTTTTTGTAACTGACAATTTCCATTTCAGCTTTTGAGAAACAGTTTAAAGCCTTTTTCTGTCTTAGCCTATAGTTTAAATGGGTTTTTTTCCCCCCTGTCTAATCTAATTGTCTACTTGCTTGAGAAATTCCAGAGGCTGTTCCAGATACTGACCTCGGAATAACAGAGTGTGGAGACTCCGTGGCAGAATTCTCCAGTGTTTAGAGGTCACCTGAAGGCGATTTGTCTGCAACCTGGCCACAGTCAGGATGGTATTGGCCAACTCTCAGGTGGACAATTCAAGATAACCATCAAAGCAAGACCAGGTCCCTTATGCTGCTCTCAATCACTCCTCATTCCATCCTTTCCCTTTAAAATTCCATATCTTCAGTCTAAAATTTTGAATTATTATTATTATTATTTTTTGAGGCATAAGCCTGATCATTTCCCTGTGTGCTGACCTTTGGAATAAAGTTGCAGTACACCTCGTGCATGTTATTTTAGCCTGCAAGCACAAGCAGTACAATTTGCATTCGGTAACATTTCTACAAGCCCCAGTGGCTGGCTGCATCACTGACCTCACCATCACCTTCCCCAATGTCCCTCCAAGAGCCCTGGGAGGGCAGAGACTGAGCCTGAAGTGTCCCAGCATCCCCAGCACGTAGCCTGGAAGCTTCTCACACAGTAGGCGCTCAATGAATAATTAAATCAAAGTGCAGCACTGTGGCTGTCTGAAGTACTGAAATGCAGAGGCATTGGTAAATAAGCTAAATCTTAAGATCTTGATGGGCAAGGTTTGAGCAGCTAAAAATTGTGTCCTTACTTTAAGAAAAATAGCTTCTCTCCCTCTACATTCAAAGGCATTAGTATGCAAGTTTCATTACATTAGTATGCAAGCTTCCCTTTCTGCCCTCCTCTGTTCTTGCTAAGCCTTCTCACAGGCACTGCAAAAGGTCCCTCTGATTTTCCTTCTGAAAGAACAGCTTATTTACAGGTATGCTCCAATTTCAGAAACCTGCCACAAGACAACGTGTCCTCGGGAAAGAAAAGAGGAAATCATTACTTGTAACACTCTTCATAATGCATCAGGATTGTGAGAGCTCCTTTCAGTAGCAATCCCTTTCTTCATGTAAATGTCTCTCTGTGGAACATTATCTCCCTGCCAGAAAGGGAGAATCAGCATTTCTTAAGGCTAAAGCAAGGAAATACTCATCTATGGAAGAAAAAATTAACAACCACCACCACCACATGTATTGAGCATCTATTTTGTACCAAGCACACGCAAGCTGGGTGTTTCTATCCATCACCTCTTTCCCTATAACCTTCCACGCCCATATTCCATGTAATACAACTGTGGCTCAGAGGAGGTAAATCATTTTCCCACATGTAGCAAGGCATCCAGATCTGAACTCAAGCCCACCCACCCCCAAACCTGTGTTCTTTCCATTCTGCTAGGTACCTTGAATCGGAAATAAACATAAAAGGAAAAACAATTAATGACAGTACAACCTGACATAGATCCTCATTTGTATCTATTTGATTCAGATCCTACTGTCTAGAAACATGTTTCTACATCAGGCAAGCAACATGGGCACTGCAACATTTCTCTTATCTCCCTGGCATCACTAGAGAGAAGACTAGCAAGAAAAGAGAGAAAAGGACTGCCAAACCCCAAGACAGGTCATGCCAGAACGGACGAGGCTGGGCTTGCCCCGACCCTGCCACACACAGGCTTCCAGCACACTGAAACCTGAAGGAGGGAGTACTTACTCTGAGAGCCTGAAAAAGCAGACGTTACAAAACAGGATGTGAATACCAAAGCATATGGAGTCTGAACAGCCCTTGACAGCCGCTCCTACACAAGCTCCCACGCCACATGTGTTGTCTCAGCAAGTGCAGTCAACATTACCCCCAAAGAAATTACAAGGCTCAAAGGCATTCCTGATTTGGGCTATAATCTTCCAATCTTCCAAATCAAACACCATCAAAAATTGGAGGACTGTGGTCGGGTGCAATATCTCACATCTGTAATCCCAGCACTTGGGAGGCTGAGGTAGGAGGATTTCCTGAGGCCAGAAGTTTGAGACCAGCCTCAGCAACATAACAAGACCCCTATCTCTACAAAAATTTTAAAAATTATTCTGGTGTGGTACACATCTGTAATCCTAGCTACTAAGGGGGATCGCTTGAGCCTAGGAATTACAGTGCCCGTGTTGCTTTTGTGATATAGTAAACATGTTTCTAGACAGAGAGCTAAGATCATGCCACTGCACTCCAGCCTGGGCAAGAGCGAGACCCTGACTCAAAAAAAAAAAGGAAAAGAAACAAAAAAAAAAGGTCTCACCCTGTCTCCGCGATCACAGCTTACCACATCCTTGAACTCCTGGACTCAGGAGGTCCTTCCACCTCTGCCTCCCAAGTAGCTATGATTACAGGAACATGCCACCACGCTCAGCTAATTTTCTTTAGAGACAAGGTATCACTGTGTTGCCTAGACGGATCTCCAAGTTCTGGGCTCAAGCAATCCTCCAGCCTCGGCTTCCCAAAGTGCTGGGATTACAGGTGGCTCTGACTCTGAATAAAAGAACTGGAATATTATAGTCAGGCCCAGGTCCCTTTCACTGTCCTAAATGAAGCTTCACTTTGAGTCATCATCTCTCTAGTAGTCACAGCAACCCTGCTAGAACAGCATCTCCTCCACTGGTGATCTTGTCAAATCAGTTGAAGGTCAGCCTCCTCCTCCCAGGAGCAGTTTGGGGTTGCTTTTGCTCACGATGTTCTCTCCCTGCTCTGACTCTACTCTCTGTCTGTCCCACTTAACATTTTCCTACATGTCTATGCAGATCAGGTATGTCCAATCCAAGGCCCACATGCGGGCCAGGACAGATTGTAATGCGGCCCCACTAAATCTTTTAAGATCATATGTTTTTTAGCATTTATTTTCTTTGTGACCCCATAAGTAGTTCCATTTTTGAAGTTTATAATCACACCTTACCCATGACATCACTTTTTGGCAACACCTACATTTGTGAGCAGCTGTTTTCAGTTATGAAGCATACAAAGAGCAAAATTCGAACAAACATTTCTGATGAGCACCTTGAGAACTCACTAAGAATTGTGACCACTTCCATTGAACCAGACAATGATAGATCAGTTTTACAAAAACAAGGTCAAATTTCCCATTAGTTTTATATTGTTCTCATTTTTCTAAACTTTATAATAAAAACATAAAAAAGAAGTTTTATTATGTATATATATTACATATATAATTTATGTGTGGACCAAGATAATTCTTTTTTTTTAATTTTCCGAGTTAGAGTCTCACTCTGTCACCCAGACTGGAGTGCAGTGGCCGCTCCCAGCCACCGCAGCCTTGACCTGCTGGGCTCCAGCGATCCTTCCTCCTCAGCCTTTCAAGTAGCTGGAACTACAGGCGCCCACTACCACGCCCGGCTAATTTTTTGATTTATTGTAGAGATGAGGTCTCACCAAGTTGCCCTGGCGGGTCTCGAACCCGCGGACTCAGGCAATCCACTCACTTCAGCCTCTCCTCAGCCTCCCAAGGTGCGGGATTACAGGCTGAGCCACCAAGTCCAGCGGACCAAGACAATTCTTTACTCAATGTGACTCAGGGAAGCCAAAAGCCAAAAGTCCAATCTAGATGCACTTAGAGCTGGTGCATTTTACTTCAATGCTGCAACCTGGATTGGTGTTATTCACTCTTTCCTGCCCTTTAATTCAATAAGATACTCCAGGCCCTAAAGATAAAGAAATGATTAAATCCTAGCCCTACCCTGTGGGGCTCAGTCTAATGGAGGATGTATAATACAAAATAAAATTCGACAAATTTGCCACAATAGGGTACACAATTTGATCCAAAACAGTATTATCAGCCGGGCGTGGTAGCGCATACCTGTAATTCTGGCTACTCGGAAGGCTGAGGCGGAAGGATCGCCGGAGCCCAGCAGGTCAAGGCTGCGGTGGCCGGAAGCGGCCACTGCACTCCAGTCTGGGCGACAGAGTGAGACTCCAACTTAAAAAAACAAAAATAAAAACAAAAACAAAACAAAACAAAACAAAAACAAAAAACAAAAGAGTATTATCATATTGCATATTGTTTATTGTCTTTATATCCCTTAGCTCAATCTGTGGCTGTTATGTTTGTTCATTTACTTACGTCAGTCTGTTCCCACTAAATATGAGTCTGGTTCACCACTTTTTAATGAGTGTGTCTTGAGCACAGAGACACACTCACTTAAAAGCTGTATTGGTGGCCAGCATGGTGGCTTACACCTGTAATCCCAGCACTTTGGGAGGCCAAGGAGGGAGGATTGCTTGATACAAGGAGTTAGAGACCAGCCTGAGTAACACAGCAAGACCCCATCTCTACAAATAATAATAAATAAATAAATAAATAAATAAATAAATAAATAATCTCGAAAAGTTGTATTTGTGGAAGGAGGTAAAGAGAGAGGCAGGGAAGTATCAGAAACTATAAGCACTAAGCCCAACTCTGAGGTTCGGGCAATGTTTTTATGACAGGGAGACCTGGCTAAGATCTGAAGTGTAAGAGCCAGAGAGGAAAGGGGTGAGGCACAGTCCAAAAGAGAAAACATGATGAGCAAAGGAAAGAATGGCAAATCAGCACAACAAACAGAGTGGGGCAGAGTCCTCAAATATTTCTGTAAATCAGTTGTTCTTAAAATGGGTAATTTTATCCCCAGAGGCTTTTGGCAATGCCTGGAGCCATTTTTGATTGTCATGACTTGAGGCAGAGGATGCTGCTGCATCTACTAGGTAGAGTCCAGAGATGTTGCTAAGCATCCCACAAGGTCCAGAGCAGCTCCTTCACAGTCAACTGACCTAACGCATCAGCAATACTGATATATGCCAACCCGACTGCAGGCTATCATTCAAGGGATGGGCTGGTCAAAAAAGCATAAGTTGCTTCTAAAGTTTGCAATTTCCACTCACACCTAACGTCTTCTTTTGATTAGAATCTGGACCAAAGGAGTACTGGCTTGCCACCTCCTACAGTCTCTGAGAAAGGAAATATTCAGCAAGAAGTGTCCAGAGCCTAAGGGCACACATCAATTTCCTTCATCTGCTGGATATCCACCAGGACACATCCTTTTCTCTCTAAGTTCTAGGACTCCAAACTACTCATCCACCTGCAAGATAAAGAGATGTAGAGAGATGAGGAAATGAGAGGTGCCCAGTAACAATGGGTAGATGGACAGATGGGCAGATGAACAGATAAAGATGTGTCTGGATAGCAAAAGACTGAGTTCTTGGAGCTCCAAGGGTGTGTATCTGTCCCATGTGCTTCTCCATGAAGGCAGGGTTGGTCCAGTGTATCAACATCCTCGAGCCGTGTTATGAGGGTGTCATGAAGAATGCATTAAAGAGGTTATCTCCCCAGACTCTGAGCATTAGCAGGGTGTCAAGCAGCTGAACTCATGGAGTGGGAGGAGCCGGGAGGTCAGTGAAGACAAAACCCGTTTGTCTAAAAGGAGCAACACATTGGTGGGCTGAACCTGCACTTGACAATGAAACCTATGGTGGCTCCAAAACATGTTAGGGCCTGACCCTGTGTTCAGTTTCTCAAGCTGCCTCACAACTGCTCCTCTTGAGCTAAAAAACTCTAACATGTATTTGCTTACTTTTGCCCCTGACAAACAATTCTGTATCTCCAATATTATCTGAAATGCCTGAATTCTGACTCTAAAAGGAAAAAAAATAAATCACTGTTTTTTTTTTCTGTTGTAGAAGATCCAGTAGTGTTATATTTCTAAAGAGTAGATCCAAGACACAAGTGCTATCACAAATTCCACTGTGACAGAAAGCTTTCCAAATCCCCTCATCTCTGAAGTGGGCACAATCCTACCCCCCTAACATCCTTACTAATACACCTTAAAAGGACTCATTTAATAAATAAGAAACATCAAGAAGTGAATGTCATGGATGAAAATTCAATTTACATCTATCTTTCCATGGAAGAGTCTGGTGGTCAGAGCATCAAAAGCCAGGAAGAGTATTCTGTCTATGCAGAGCAGGACACTCTTCCCAGTCCCAGACAAACATGGGCTTTATGCCTTATATAGTGACTCTGTAAGGAGCTGGGGAAAAGAGACAGACTACCGCAGCAAATCAAAATGGAAATTGAAGTACATCTGTTACAATTCTAAGCAAGATTTTCAAAGTAGAAAAATATCAGTACAGGCAGTACCCAATATGGAAATGAATTGTCTTGCACATATTCATTTATAAGCAAGGTGTCCAGAACTTGGAATGCAAACTGTATTTTATGTCCCAAGCCAGCCCATAGAAGCTAATTGAACTTACAATATATTTGATACACTACATATCTAGAGTTAAACTGATAAAAACAAAATGAAAACTAAACAAAAACCAACGCTTTGATGCTACTTTTAAAACATATAAAAAATACTTTAAAAAAACAAATATGCAGTTCATGATTAGCCTTGACCTGAACCCTAAACCATGAGCTGGGCCTTGGATGCCCTGTGATCCAAGTTGTTACTGAAATGGGGTCCTGAGAAACAGAGGGGAAGAATGAGAATTACCCCAGCCTCAAAGGCAAAGGAATTCTGGTGGGAGAAAAAAGTAGACAAGCATCTCTCAGCTGGAAGAGGAGTGTCTGGTACCTACCCACAGCATATTCTAGAAAGAAGTGCTACCTTTCACTGCTAAAAGGACACAGGTATGAACAGAGGCCACCTGCTGACTACTGTAGCTGGCAAAATGAGTTGCAATGAAGACAAACGAGCCAGCCCCCTCCCACAGCACTAGCAGATGAAAGAGGATGGGAACTCCCAGCATGCTCTGCAGCAGCATGGATGGCCAAGGGTATTAGGAGGCCAGAAGGAAGATGTTCCTACAGTTGCCCACAGTTGGTATAAGAACTGTCCAGGGGCCACATGTGATTCTAATAGATCTGAATAGATCTAATAGGTCAGAAGGAGCTTCTTGAGATTTACAAAAGTGAAAACTGAACTAACTGACAAGGTTACATCATCAGATTTCTGGCATCTTAAGAAGAGAACAAGGGACAAGAGCATACAAGACCCTGGGAATGCCTTCTCCAATACAGCACACTCACACCTTTGCAGCAGAAAAAGCACTTCATTCCAGATTGTTGCTGGATACTATACCTGGGTCGACTCCAAATACAAAAGTGATGTAAAATATTTAAGTCAGGTTTGAAAACTGAAAGGGTTTATCATTCATCCACTTTGTACCTTCTTTAATCCTCCAAATAAAGCATCAGTCTCCAGCTCAAATTCTTGGTCCAGTTCCTCTTCATGTTCTGACAAGAAAAACAGCCTCCATTAGTCACAAATCTAAAGAAAACTAGGTTGGCTGAATAGCAGAAGCACTAAAAGAAATTGGAATATGTCCTGGAAAAGCAGCGTGTGGACTAAGCCGCAGGCATGGAAACATACCACACTCCTTGACCTTCCTTTCAAGTGTTTTGTGACCTAAGTTTCTGGAAATATAGAGTGGGACTGATGGAAATTCAATTTGTAATAAGGGTCACAAAAAAGAGAGGGGATCAAGGTAGAAGAGCTTCCAACATAGGAAGACAAGGGAGGGGTTGATATCGATGCCCCATGTGTACAGGCTGTCAGAAATTTTTACACAGACCATGCCACAAAACTATGGTGATCATAACTGTATTATATAATGCAATGATAACAAGATAAAATACATGGAATTGCCGGGTGCGGTGGTTCACGCCTATAGTCCCAGCGGTGGTTCACGCCTATAGTCCCAGCACTAAGGTGAGAGGATTACCTGAGCCCATGGGTTCGAGACCAGCCCGGGCAATTTGGCGAGACCTCATCTCTACAATAAAGTTAAAAAAAAAAAAAACACAAGCTGGGCTCGGTGGCTCAGCCTGTAATCCCACGCCTTTGGGAGGCTGAGATGAGTGGATTGCCTGAGCCCGTGGGTTCGAGACCCGCCTGGACAGCGAAACCTCATCTCTACAATAAATAAAAAAATCAGCCGGGCGTGGTAGTGCATGCCTGTAATTCCAGTTACTCAGAAGGCTGAGGCGAAAGGATCTCCGGAGCCCCCAGCAGGTCGAGGCTGCGGTGGCTGGGAGCGGCCACTGCACTTCAGTCAGGGTGACAGAGTGAGACTCCAACTCAAAAAAACAAAAAATAAAAAAAAAAACCCACAAAAACTGGATGTGGTGGCACATGCCTATAGTTCTAGCAACTTGAAAAGCTGAGGCAGAAGGATCATCTGAGCCCAGCAGGTCGAGGCTTCTGTGGTTGTGAGTGTGCCACTGCTCTCCAGCATGGGTAACAGAGTGAGACACCAACTCAAAAGAAAAAAGAAAGAAAAAATACATGGAATCATATAATGGTAATAAGCATGTTTATAAGTAAACAACACAAGAAATTTTAAACAAAGGATGTAATAAAATCGTCTGTAGTCTCAGTTATTCAGAAGGCAGAGGTAGAAGGATGATTTGAGCCTAGGAGTTTGAATCAGCCTGTGCAACATAATGTGGCTCTGTTTCTTAAAAAGAGAGCGGGACGGGGAGAGCAAGGGAGAGAGGGAGAGACAGACGAAGGAAGGAAGGAAGGAAGGGAGGAGGAGGAGGAAGGAAGGGAGGGAGGGAGGGAGGGAGGGAGGGAGGAAGGAGAGGAGGAGGAGAGGGAGGAAGGAGGAAGGAAGGAATACAAACATGTCTTAAAGGTATACAAAATAACCAGGCACGGTACAAAATACTAGGAATAAAATAGGACCAGATTGGTGTGACCTTTGGGGTTTACTGTACACTTTCAAAGATGGACAAACAAAAAGAAATTGCAGTGGTGCCTATGATGCCATGATGCCGGAAGGAGTGCTATGGAGGCTGATTTTGAGGTGTCTGTGATGCCCAGTAGGGAGCCTGATGGGTGTGAGTGGCACGCAAAAGAATGCCCCGAGCTGGAAATAAAGACCTAGAAATCCTCAGTGTACACTATCAGAATAGCTGAGATTCCCCCAAAAAGGATCAAAGAGGGTATATATAAGAAGTAGGAAAAATCAATCAGATTTTTTTTATAATTGAAGTATTATTTATTTTTTGGCTGAGTAACCTTCAATCAACAAATCAGTTATAAAAAAATTATTTGCCCAAGTTATACAAATTATGCTACCAAAAAACAAAATTTTGCTTAAAGGATAAAAGTTACTGTAACCACTAAGTAACATTTAAACTACTGACAAAAAAGACTTTTATGTACAAGACACAAACAGTCTGTAATTAATACTTTAGGAAAGTTTACAGCCATATTCCTCAAGTTTATACAATAAAATTTTAAAACCCAGAGTAGCCTATAATTCACAGAGATTGTCAATCAAGAAAATGTATTCTTGCCCCATTCTACACTTAATTACTAAAACAATACACTTCCCATTGTAACAGAAATACACTGAAAGATTTCTCTCATTTCTATAGACCAAATTCAACATTTTGATAAAAATGGAAAAATGGATTCATTCACACAACCTCAGCGGTCTTCCCCTTGACTCTTCTGGATGGCAACTAAGCCTCAAGCTGAGTTCAGCTCCTCCAGGCAACACCATTTAAAAAGAACCCTTCTGGTTCTTTCTCTCTGGCTGAATGTCTTCTTTGTTGTAATGCTGCGTTGGCATGTGGATCTGCTGAAGGCCACAGAGTGACCGTCTGTGTGGGCCTGCAGTCGGGCTCTGGGGTCTGCAGTGGCTGCGCTGGTGAATTCTTCTGGATTCTCTGGCAAAGGTTTACTAGGGTGATGATCTTTAGCTGACCAACGGCAGCCACTGTGGCTCCGGCCCTTGGCGGTCAGCTCGGGCCCGCGGCCGCGCCCGCCACCGTGCTCTTCTCGCAGCCCATGCCGCGCGAGGCCTTGCAGGGACGCGCGAGGCCGAGGGACGCCAGATTTTTTTTTTTAAAAACCTATCAGACCAATAAAACTATAAAAAGTACAGGAAACCAAAAGGAGCTACCTAGAAGGAAAACCAGGAGTGAGTGCTGTCACTAAAACAGAATCACGACATGACGGTTTCAGAGGTGGGCCAAGGGGCAGATTCACACACACTAGATGCAAACAGCAACCCCAGCCCCAAACCATAGGTGACATAGAACTTAAGAACAACAGAAAAAGGTACACAGGGCACAACTTGGGAGCCCCATCCACACTGCATTCCACGTGTCACTGGGAGTGCCATGAGGTATGTGATTGTAGTAGGGCACTGGTCCTCATACAATTGAGAATTTCCATTTCAACTCCTAAGACACGGTTTTAAGCCTTTTTCTCACTTAGTCTACGCTTTAAAGATTTTTTCCCCCCCATTTCTAATCTAATCATGTAGTTTCTTGAGAAATTCCAGAAGCTGTTCCAGAGGCTAACCTCCGAATAACAGAGAGTGAAGATGCCCCAGCGGAATTCTCCATTGTTCGGAGGTCACCTGAAGGCCATTAATCTACAACCTGGCCACAGTCAGGGTGGCATCAGCCAGATCTCCAGGTGACAACAATTCAAGATAACTGTGGAAGCAAGATCTGCTTCCCATGCTGTTCCCTGACACTCCTTATTCCATTCTTTCCCTTTAAAAGTTCCCTCTCCTCTGTCTACAATTTTGAAATAATTTCTTTGAGGCAAGCCTGGCCATCCCTCCATCTGCTGGTTTTTGGAATGAAGTCATCTTCCTTCCACTACATCTCCTGCTTGTTTCTTTTGACCTGCAAGCAACAGGTAGAACTTGCCATTGGCAACACTCTCGGTTACAGCTGCACACGAGGGCACACTGTACATATATGTTTGTGTTTGCCCACATCTGTATGCATGAGTGTTGCACTGCATACAGACTCAACTCCAAGGGAACAGGGAACAAATGACAGATTATGCAATCCATCAAAGAAGTAATAGAAGTCTTTGAATTCATTAATATAAAGAAGACAGAAAACCTTTCTACCTCTTCCCTTTTATGTTTAGGCTTCACTTTCACACAAAGTGCAACCTCCAGAAACCTTGGAATTATGCAGAAGTAAAGCAAAGCAAAAACATGAGCTTTTTTTCTGGCTTTTTAAAGAGTTCATTCAAAAGTAGTGAGGCTTACAAGCTAACCTCAGATTTCCTGAAGCTGGAATATATCTCCCTCTAGTGGGAAAAGGAACACTATGCAGACAGGAGAATCACAATGAAATCCTGCCCCATGCAGTACAACAGAAATACAGTATGTGCCACATTTATAATTTTAAGGTTTCTAATAGCTACAGAGTTTCAAAAAAAGGAGCAGGTGAAATTAATTTTATTATATTTATCCCCATATATCCAAAATAGCATTTTAATATGAGACCAATATGAAACAATTATTAATGAGTTATTTTACATTACCTTTTTTTTTTTTACTAATTCTTCACAATCCAATGTACACATTCTTTTATAGCACACCTCAATTCGGATTGGTCATATTTCAAGTGCTCACTAGCCAAACATGGCCAATGGCTACTGTATTGGACAGCACAGGTCTAGACCAGAAATCCTTCTGCATGTTTTGGGAAATTTCTACAAATTACCCTTGTCTGATTTCTTGACACAAATGCTATATGACATAAATTTTAAATGATAACTTTTGAATCCATTCCTAATCCCTTTGGAAATCATTGTCTTCAGACTGTCATAAGTTAGCTGAAAATTCACGGCTACAGAATGTAGTTGATACAAGAGAACAGACTGTGAGAGCCTGCAGCAGATCTTTCCATGAAGAGCAATGACCCTCTGAATTTCTCTGATTATACCTTCTTAAGTAGGGACCCCAGAACCCCAATCTTTGAGCAGGACTGGAGTTTTCATGATAACTCAAATACAGTCAAGCAAGAAGCTGCTACAAATAGAAAGAAATCTCTGTGCCTGGGCACTCTCTCCTGAGCACATAGGACTGAGTGTCGGGCAGAGCCAGCTCTAACTTCTAGTGCCCTGGTTCCATTTCCCAAAATTCAATCTTCCACAAAACTGCCTGAGAGTATAGAAATGAAGCAATTTCTGCTGATGAACCCTGATTACTACATTAGCTGTTGAGTCTTCCCTCCAACAAAAGGATACATCAAAGCTCCATCCTACCTACCCAGTGAAAGGATGTGCATTTTAATCATGCCAATGAGCCGTCGTGGTAAACCATTTACTAAAAACCTCTAACCAACCTACCCTTTTCACCTTCAACATTTTGATGGGAAATTAATTCTAGGGTGAGGGTAATTAGAGGCAATAATCAGGAAGAGAGGAAAACACACACACACTCTAATGTGATACAAGCCACAGTCAGGGAGTAGCACACCCAATCATGTGTACATATCCTGCTGTTTCTATGCATTTGAAAAACTCCAAACAGTTCTTACTGATTTTTTACTCCTCTAGGTAGCTGTGGTTACAGAGACTATCATAGTAAATGAGAATGGGAAGGGGAAGGAAGAGAAAAGATGGGCTTCTAACAATAAGAGAATTTAGTGGTAAGCAACTCTCAAATATTCACCTGCAGATTATCCTATAGAAAGGGGTTGATAAGGTACTGGTTTTTCTTGATACTCTTGAGGCATGGGGGTTCCTCCTTCCCTCTCCCAGTTCCCACTGAGGAAATGAAAAGATGGCTTAGAAATAATCCGAGCAAAAGCAAATCAGATTTGTAAATAGGAGGCAAAAGGAAAAACTGCATAAATGGCCTTCAAGTCTCCCAAATAGAGTTGCTCATCTGCTACTCACCTGAGAAATTCTGGGTCTATCAGGGCAGACCACCAGGCCTGCAATCTTCATGGGAAACCTTAGTGCTCCTGGAAGAGGTAGAAGAAGCCCAAGACTGAAACGGAAATTCACATGCTAAACACAAGGCATAAGCTCTGTGCATGTCAGTATGTGGGGACCAATGTGGTGCACTCTTTGAGAAGCAGAAGGAAGAAGAAGCCATGAAGTCCAACACTAGAGCTTGCCCTTAAATGCCCTCCAGTCCAGGCCCTGCCCCAGGTCATTGTGAGAGGCTTATTAGGAATATTAAGAAAGCGGATTCTCTGGAAGCCCACACTCCCCTATGTAGGGGAGGAAAAATATCCTTCTCTACCTTTCATAGGCTCACAGATGAGGCCTCTGTAACAAAAGGCAGTTTAACAAGAGAAAAGCATACAAATATATTAACATAAGTTTTATGGGAGCCTTCATAATGAAATGAAGACCCAAAGAAATGGTTACACTTGTGTATTTTTATGTTAGGTTTGATGAAGAGTGGATGGTCATGAAAAAATGTATTTGGACAAATGGGGCATGATAATAAATGATAATAAACTGAGAGCAACTTAGCAAGGCTTGTTTCTTCTCTCTGAGCCTCATCTTCAGAGATAAGGATGTTTCTTTCCTTTGCGTATAGAGAAGACACTGCTCACATGACAGTTTTATGATCTGCTTCAGGGGAGAAAAGTAAGTAGCAGGTGTGGGCAACTTTCCTGCTTCTGCTGTCTTCTCAAATGCCAAGGTGCCATATTCTGGGGTAGCATTCCTGAACCGCAACAGCCAACTTAAGAACCAGTGCCAACACAAACCTGAGAGGAAGGGATAGGCTAGGGACCTTGGAATCCCAGTGGGAAGGCAGTGATTCCACTGTTCCCTAAGATCCTGGCCATGGGTAATAAAGGAAACCACAGTCAAACATAGCCTGAAGCATCACCAAACAAGAACTCTTGAAACATTGGCTGTGTCACAACACTCACTATTACTGCTTCAAGACAGGCTGTCCAGAGCTTGGCTCCTACAGGGGTTATGCATTTGAGTCCTTTCACAAAGCCTGGTTAACTGAAGAGCTCCTGGTGGCCCCACCCAGGGGGAAGGGTAACTAGGTCAGCCAGCTCACCCGGTCCCAAGGGCAAGGACACCTGGGTCTCCAGAGTTGCCGGCCATCTTGCAACCAATTTTCTCTAACCACAAAAGTAACTGGGAAAAACTACTTCCTAACTAATAAAGCCCCTAACCATGGAGGTTAGTTCACTGCATGAACAATGTAAAAGAAAGAATTCATCTATAAATGAGCTGCTATATCCTTTTCTCATAAACTGAGATTCATAATAATGAAGGTCACAAGTTTGTATAGGAATAAACAAAAGGTAGAAGGTGGAGCTTCTAAATTGCTGAGCACATGGAAGTATGAGGAGGATCATGCACCTGGAGAGGTTACAGAAGGTCCATGGCCCCCATAACTTGCCCTCTGTATTTCTTCATCTGGCTGTTCATCTGTGTTCTTTGCAACATTCTTTATAACAGTGAACTAATAAACATGCTGCCCTATGTTCTATGAACCACTCTAGCAAGTTAACTGAGTCCAAGGAATGAGTAGTGGGGTCCCAATTTATAGCCAGTCGGTCAGAATTACAGTGACAACCTATTGCTTGTTACTGGTGTTGAAGTAGGGGGCAGTCTTATAGGTCTGTGCCTGTAACCTGTGGAATCTGATACTCTTCAGATAGGTAGTGTCAAAAAAGAAGAAGAAGACGGTGAATGTGTTCAACTATACTAGTTGTATTCCACTTTAAGAATACTTGTATAAAAACAATGAAATAGGGAGTGGCAATTCAGATAAATACTTGGCATCATAAATACCAAAGGCTCTTTAAATATGAGGGCTCCCTGGTGTTATGGAGTTTATTTAAAGAAACATTAACTACAGATCACTGAAGACTAAAGAAATGAAAATAAAGCAACTGTGAAATGAAAATGCAAATCAATGGAAAGCACAATTCCATTTATAAAAATATCATTAATATGTACCTTTTCAGGAAGATAGCTACTTCATAAAAGAAGGTGTGCCCGTGCTCTGTAAAGTCAGAAGGATCTAGAGTAACTGCTGTTCATTAGAAAATAATCTTGACAAAAAAGTGGTAGAATTTATAATAAATAAATCCAAGGACTTGTTCTTTCAAAAAGAGAATAGCCGGGCTCGGTGGCTCAGCCTGTAATCCCGCGCCTTTGGGAGGCTGAGGTGAGTGGATTGCCTGAGCCCGCGGGTTCGACACCTGCCTGGGCAGCAAGACCTCATCTCTACACTAAATCAAAAAAATCAGCCGGGCGTGGTAGCGCATGCCTGTAATTCTGGCTACTTGGAAGGCTGAGGCGGAAGGATCGCCGGAGCCCAGCAGGTCGAGGCTGCGGTGGCCGGGAGCGGCCACTGCACTCCAGTCTGGGCGACAGAGTGAGACTCCAACTCAAAAAAAAACAAAAAAAGAGAATAAATCTACTAAATAAACAGATCTTTAAATTTCTTAAGACAGGAATGAGAAACATGTGAAACCACCTATATACAATTAATACAGAGCCACAGAGTAAAAGCTGTAGCAGAGACCTGAGTCATACAAAATGGCAGTTATGTTAGAAATTAACTCATCTGTTGTTTCTAAATTTGCTTTCACTTTCATAGAAAGCATGTCTTGATCCCTGAGGAGGATGGAAGCTGCTGGAGAGAATGATAAACATATTTTCCCTTAAACAATGAGACTAAGGTCACTTGATGGCATTCTGAAGCCCATGAATGAGCTTGATGGCATCTTGATGTTTGATCAGGAAACCCATCTCCTGCATACCTTATTTCTATAATGGCTTACTGCCCAGGGGTCAGCAGCCGATGGTTTTGGGACTTGCTTTATTGATGATCTCTCTTTTATAAAACCTTTAGTTGTATTTGAGATGTTTTTCAGAACTTTGCACTCTGATAGACCTGTGGCTCCACCCAGACCCAGATATATACCAAAGAGCTGACTCCACCAGTCCTGTGACTCATCCACCCCCTGGACAACCTGACCACGCATGAAGACAATTTCAACACCCCCATGGCTTCATCCCCAATCAGTTAGCAGCACCGGTTCCCTATTCCACTGCTGACCAAATTATTCCTTTAAAAACTCTAGCCTAAGACTCTCAGAAAAGCAGATTTGAAAAATATCTCCTGTTCTTTCTCAGTTGCTTTGTGATATAAAACTCTTTCTCCATGGTAATGACTGCTGTCAGTGTATTGGTTTTTCTGGGCAGTGGGCAGAAGAACCTGGTCAGGCTGTAACACATACAGGTTTCAAAACATTTTAAGAATATGATATACAACTATATGTTAATACATTTGAAATTTTCAAGGAAATGGAAAAATACAAATTGCTGAAGATGACATGAAAAAAAAAACTCTAACTGTACCAGTAACCCTAAAAAATACTGGAACATTTTCAATGAATCTGATCCCAAAGAAACATCATGCCTAGACAAACTTGGACGTGAATGATACTAAACTCTGATGTAGACATTTTCATATACTAGTTTAAAACTTCTAGGCTAACCAGTCTCACTTACAAATTAATATTTGTTTTAAAACTTAGAAATAAGAGCGGTATATTTTTAAATAGCATGGTTATGATAGATTTGTCACAAGCATCCCTATGTTTTACTATTGAAAAATTAATTAATTTAAAATAGCATATTAATAGATCAAATGAGGAATAAGTGCTTTACAAATAAATAAAATTCAATATTTATTGACAATTTAAAGGGACTAGGATTCCCTAGCATGATTTTTAAAAGTAAATTAATAAATAAGCAAAGCTTGTTCAACCCTTCACTAATGATTAAAAAAAAATAGAGAAGCTTCCATTAAGCTTAGAATTAAAACAGGATAACATCCAATTAGATGTCCTAGCAAAGCAAAAATAGATCAAACAAAACAATTATTATTATCTGTAGATGATATTTTCTAAATAGAAAATCCAGAAGAATCATGATAAGCCAATGCAACATAAGATAACTCAATAAGTTGTTGGAATATAAAATAGATAAACCAAAATCACCACTTTACTAGAAACCAGGAATAATCAGCTAGAAAATATGGAAAATATAATTGGAAAATAATTCAATCATAAAAGGAGAAGAAAAAAAGACTTAGAAATAATCTTAATGAAAATTTTAGCAGGGCCTATTATGAAGACCATAAGCCTTCATTAAGGAAAGTAATGGAAAACCTTAGACAAACAAAGAAAATGTTCCATATTCCTGGATGGAAAGACACACTATTATAAGAATGTCAATTATTTACAAATTAATTTCTAGGCTTATTGTAATTCTAATTAAAACTCTAATGAAAGTTTTTTGGAACTCGCCAACTTCAGATATGTATTTGGAAGAATATACCAGTAAGAATAGCTAAGAAAGATCTGGAAATAAACAACAGCAAGTAGTAACTTATTCCATCAGACATTTAAGCACTTTATAAAGCAAAAACAATTAAAACAGTACTGTCCTGATATAAGAATTGATTGAGAAATCAATAAACAGAAAAGACAGCCTCACAGTCTGGAATGTATTTAAGAATTTAAAACATGATCAAGTTTGCATCATAATTCAGCATGGAAAGAAAGGCTTAATGAATAGTGCTTAGTTACCACTTTGTAAAACATAATTTAACTCTTCATATTACATCATATGCCATATACATTTGAGATGAATTAAAGAATGCTCAACTTGCTGAAAGAATGATGGACACTCTCCTACAGAAGTGGTTATAGGCTCAGGCTTCCTGGAGAAAACCTGAGGTTCCATCAAGAACCTGAAAATCATTAATGTAGTTTTACTCTATAATTCCTCTGCTGGAAATCTTTCTGAGAAAAACAATCAGATACAATACAACAATACAAATACATTTCTTACAAAAAAAGTGAGCTAGGTATTCCATTCATGAAGTTGGAATAAAAAGGAGCAGAGCAAACCCAAAGAAACGGAAGGAAAGAATAAGATAAGGGCAGAAATCAATGAATTAGAGAACAAAAAGAAACAATTGAGAACGCTAACAAAGCCAAAAACTGAAAAGATTAATACGATCTCTGGCACGGTTGACTGATGAAAGAAAGAAAAAAACAGAAGGGAGAGAGGGAACAAGGGAGGGAGAGAAGGAGAAGATGAACAAAATATGCAATAAAAAGGAAATGACAACAAAAACAACAAAAATTGTTTTAAACAAGAGTTTTATGAAGCACAATATACTAATCAAATCAAATTGAAAACCTACATAAAATGTATAGATTCCTAAAAAGCTACAAAATGTATACAAGAATGCAAATGCAAACCAATGAGTGGTAAACTGAAATAGTAGTCAAAGACTTCCCTTCCCAGATGTTTTTTGTTTGTTTGTTTAACAGGTGATTTCCTTCTATCGCCAATGGTTTTCAATGATGCAAATTCCATTGTTTTCATTCCAAGTATTACAATAAATTGATATCATCAGAAAAATATATGGCTCTTTTTAAGCAAAGGCAGCAATTCTTTCAAGGTTTATTATGCAAGCCTTATGATGCATGACACATCACATCTTTCTTCATGCTAAGTGCAAACAGAAAGACAAAAAGTTACACATCTTCTAACCCATAAGGCATAAATCTAATGCAATAGCTGTGGAGTAGCCACAATACTACAGAGCACAGGGAGTGAGGTAACCTAGCACAGCAGACCCCCCCCCCGCCAAGTATTTACATATGACTTTGAGATGCTCTATAACTGGCAGAGTTGGGGAAAGGAAGGGGTATTTTGCTGAATCCCTGCTGTGGATTTGCTGAGAGAATCCATTTAACTAAGGCTGTTAAAATCAGTCTGCTGTCCCTAACCATGTGACAACCCTGCTACTGCTAAGGAGGAGAGCAGTGAATGAGATGCCCGCTCCATGCTTAAGAGAGAGTAGGTGTGCAGATGCCCACCAGTGATATTTCACTTAACAAATACATTTTGAGCCTCTAGTATGTTCTAGGCATTACATTTGCTCCAGATACAAATGCCCCAAAAAAGTTCACAGAAAAGACAATTTTTCCAGTGACCTCCTTCTATAACGTGGGTAAGTAGCACTTTTTCTTGAATTAGAAAGTAAGATGTGGAACTAAGAAGGATCAACATTGTACCAATTAAACATACGTTGGCAAGGTAGGGAGAATCAGCTTCCATAAGCTGAAGCAGCAACATATTAGAGAAAAACGTTTCCTGGGAATGACTTGAGACACACTTTAACACTGATAATAAAAGGGAAAGCATAAAGGGTACCTGGAGCTTCTGACTAGGAAGTGGTCAGTAGTAAGTCACACAACATGAGAGTCCCTAAACCAGTTGAGGTGCAGAAGTTTTGTACCAATGACAGAGTCCCTTCACCCCAGCAGCTACTACAACCAGAAAGTTTAAAGTTTAAACAGTAGAACAAATAAAAGAGAGTCCCCTTTAAAGCAAGCTGCTTTAAGAAATTATCAATGAGTGGCAGAATAGAAAAAAAATTAAGCCTAGAGTTGAACAGACCTGGGTTTAAAGCCAGCTCCATTACTTAGTAGATGTGTGACCCTGGACAAGTAATATCTTTGAGCCTCAGGGTCCTTATGTGGGTAAAGAAGTATAAAACCCATTGTGAGCTGGGCACAGTGCCTCATGGCTCTAATTTTAGCACCTTGGGAGGCTGAGGCAGGAGTATCACTTGATGTCAGGAGCTTGAGACCAGCTTGGGAAACATAGCCAGATACTATCTCTACAGAAATTTTAAAAATTAGCTGGACATGGTGGCACGTGCCTAGAGTCCTAGCAATTCAGAATGCTAAGGTGGGAAGATCACTTGAGCTCTGGAGCTCGAGGTTACGATGAGCTATGATCATGCCACTATACTCCAGCCTGGGTGACAGAGTGAGACCCCATTTATAAACTACCACTCTCTCCAAAAAAAACCACCCACTGTGTTAGAGAGACTCCAGAGATGCCTGCCATCCCTTCTCTCTGTATGTGTATGCTGTTTCACTCTTAAAGAGGTACCATCTTTCTTCCCCTTGAATCTAGATTGGCTCTGTAATTTGCTTTGACCAATTAATGAGGCAGAAGTGACCTGTGCAACTCCCAGGCTGGGTATTTAAGTGATCTACAGCTTTTCAGCTTTTACTTTTGTCCATTTGCAACACTCCCTCTTGGATTCATCTGCACTGTTATAAGAAACTTGCACTCCAGTTGACAGATGCCAGCTGAGCTCTCAGTTGACAGCCAGCACCAACTGCCAGCCGTGTGTTTAGGCCACGTTGGATGCTTGAGACCCATCAACCCACCAAATGACTGCAGCTCCAGCAGACAACAAAGGAAGCAGAGAACTGCCAGTTGATCCAGTTAGTCCAGATACACTAAAAACAAAATCTCACAAAACACAAAAATCAATGAATGTAATCCATCACATCAAGAGGCTGAAGAAGAAAAATCTGATGATCTAGAGATGCAGAAAAGCATTTGACAAAATCTAATACTCATTGTAATGGTTAATTCTATGTGTCAACTTGACTGGGTCATAAGATGCCCAGATTAAGCATTACTTAGGGGAGGGTGTTTCATGAGATTAGCATTTGATTCAATGGATTGAGTAGAATACATTGCCCTCTACAATGTGGGTAGACATCATCCAGTCCATTGAGGGCCATGAAGAGAACACAAGGAAGAGGAAGGAAGGATTCACCCTCTTTTTTCTGCCTACTGCTTGAGTTAGGACATCTCAGCTCATCTACTCCTGCTCTCAGACTGGGATTTAAACTATTGACAGGTTGGCCGGCCTCAGTGGCTCAGCCTGTAATCCCAGCACTTTGGGAGGTTGAGGTGAGTGGACTACCTGAGCCCGTGGGTTCGAGACCAGCTCGGGCAACTTGGTGAGACCTTGTTTTAGCCAGACATGGTGGTGCATGCCTGCAGTGCCAGCTACTTGGTAGCTGAGGCAGAAAGATCACCTAAGCCCAAAAGGTTGAGGCTGCAGTGATTATGCCATTGCACACCAGCCTGGGCAACAGAGTAAGACTTCAACTTAAAAAAAAAAAAAAGAAAGGAAGAAAAGAAATCTCCTTTTATATCTATATCTATATATATCCTATTGGTTCTATTTCCCTGGAGAACCCTAACTAATATAATCCAAACAAAAGCTCTCAGAAAACTGGGAATAGAGGGAAATTTCCTAAACTGGATAAAGAACATCTATTTAAAAAAACCTTACAGCTTAATAGCAAGAAGCAAGAAGTGCTCTCAGTAAGATTAGGAACAAGGCAAGAATGTCCTCTCTCACCACTCCTTTTCAACATTGTACTGAAAAGTTCTAGTTAATGCAATAAGACAAGAAAAAAAA
>NW_007252863.1:182921-203311 GCF_000164805.1 Carlito syrichta
ACAAGGGTGCCTGAACGAAGCATATTTGTATACCTAACCCTTAACTGTACCCCACAAAATCATAATAAAAAATATTGATTAAATAAATAAAAATAAAAAGAAAGAAAGAAAGAAAAAGGCCGGGCTCGGTGGCTCAGCCTGTAATCCCAGTGGTTTGGGAGGCCGAGGTGAGTGGATTGCCTGAGCGCGCAGGTTCAAGACCTGCCTGGGCAACTTGGCGAGATCTCATCTTTACAATAAATCCAAAAAAATGAGCTGGGCATGGTAGCGCATGCCTGTAGTTCCAGCTACTTGGAAGGCTGAGGTGGAAGGATCGCTGGAGCCCAGCAGGTCGAGGCTGCAGTGGCCGAGAGCAGACACTGCACTCCAGTCTGGGTGACAGAGTGAGACTCCAACTCAAAAAAAAAAAAAAAAAAAAAAGAAAGGAAGGAAGGGAAGTAGGGAAAGAGAGAAAGAGAGACAGAAAGAAAGGGTATATAGATTGAGAAATAGGAAAATTATTTTTGCAGATGACATGATTGTCTATGTAGAAAATCTGAAAGAATAGACAAAAAAAAATTCTTGGAACTTATAAGCAATCATAGCAAGCCTGCAAGATAACAAGGATAATATACAAAAGTTAACTGCTTTTCTATATACCAGCAATAAAATGAGTGGAATTTGAAATTTAAAACTTAGTACCACTTACACTGTTACCCCAAAAATGAAATACTGTACTGAAGTATAAATTTAACAAATTATATACAAGATCTATATTTCCTGATATCAGGAAATCTATAAAACCCTGATGAAAGAAATCAAAGAACTAAATAAATGAAGAATAGTCCATGTTCACAGATAGGAAGACTCGATATTGTCAAGATATCAATTCTTCCCAATGTGATCTATAGATTCAATGCAATCCCAATAAAAATCTCGGCAAATGTCATCATCTGGAGGTACCACAGTTTATTAATCTATTCACCTACTGGAGGACATCTTGTTGCTTCCAAGTTTGGGAAACTTCAAATAAGGTTTCTACAAATATCATTTTTTTAATGGATAAAGTTATTTTACGGATATCAATAAACTGATTCTAAAATTGATATAAACAGCAAAAGACGCAGATTAGCCAACATAAAGAACAAAGTCAGGGCAACACTTTTTCAGGTCCCCTTCCCTTGGGAGCTTTTCTTTTGTCTTCTTAATAAACTGCTGCTTTCCCACCAAAAAAAAAAGAGCAAAGTCAGAAGACCTGACATTATCCAACTTCAAGAGTTACTATAAAGATAAGGTAATCAAGATAGTATGGTACCGATGAAAGAATACACAAATAGATCAAGGAAACAGAATAGAGAAACAAGCAATAAACCCACATAAATACAGCCAACTAATTTTTGACAGGGGAACAAAGGCAAAACAATGGGGAAAAGATAGCCTTTTCAACAATGGTGCTGGAAAAACTGGACATCCACATGAAAACAAAAATGGATCTAGACACAGACCTTACACTCTTTATGAAAACTAACTCAAAATTGAACATAGGCCTTAATATAAAATGTAAAACTATGATAACACAGGAGAAACTCAGATGATGTTGGGTAGGTTGATGACTTTTTAAATACACCACCAAAGGCACAATTTATAAAAAAAAAAAATTGACAAGTTAGACATTATTAATATTTAAAACTTCTGCTTCGCTATGGGCATGTCAAAAGAATGAGAAGACAGGCCATATACTGGGAGAAATATTTGTAAAGGACATATTTGATAAAGCACTGTTATTCAAAATATAAAAAGAACTCTTAAAACCAACAATAACAAAATGAACAACCCAATTAAAAAATGGGCAAAAGAACCAAGCAGACACCTAACCAAAGAAGATATTAAAATGGCAAAAAAGCAGATAAAAAGGTGCTCTACATCACATGTCATTAGAAAAATACAAATGTTTGTTATTATAGAAAAATAACTTTTGAGTCGGGCTTGGTGGCTCAAGCCTATAATCCCAGCACTTTGGTAGGCCAAGGTGAGAGGATTATCTGGTTCGAGACCAGCCTGGTCAACATGGTGAGACCTTGTCCCTACAATAAATCAAAAAAATTAGCTGAGCATGGTAGCACACGCCTGTAGTTCCTGCTACTTGGAAGGCTGAGGTGGAAGGATCACCAGAGCCCAGCAGGTGGACACTGGGGTGCCATGAGTATGCCACTGCACTCCAGCCTGGGTGACCAAGTGAGACTCCAACTCAAAAAGAAAAAGAAAAGAGAAAAACAACTTTGAGATATCACTACATATGTATTACAATTGACAATATCCAGAACTCTGACAACACCAACTGCTGGCCAAGGATGTGAAAAACCCTTATTCATTGCTGAGGGAAATGCAAAATGGTACAGCCACTTTGGAAGACAGCTTGGCTGCTTTTTTTAAAAAATAAACATAGTCTTACCTCATGATCCAGTGATTACACTCCTTGGTATTTACCCAAATGAGGTGCAAACTTATGTCCGTTCAAAAATGTACAGATGTTTATATCAGCTTTATTTGTAATTGTCAAAACTTGGAAGTAACCAAGACATTCTTCAGCAGGTTAACACATTAATAAACTGTGGTACATCTACATAATGGAATGTTATTCAGCACTAAAAAGAAACAAGCCATGTAAAGACATTGAGGAGACTAATTCTTGTTACTAAGTAAAAGAAGGCAATGTAGGAAGGCTACATACAGTATGACCCAAACTACATGACATTCTATAAAAGGCAAAACTATGGGGACAGTAAAAAGATTAGAGTTGCCGGGGGTTGGGAGAAGGAAGGGATAAGTAGGCAAAACACAGAGGAGTTTTAGGGCAGTGTTAGTGTATATAGTATGATATAATGGATAGATAGCATTGTACATTTCTTAAAACCTATAGAGTATGCATCACCAAGAGTGAACCCTATTGTAAACTGTGGACTTTGCATGATAATGATGTGTCAATGTGGGTTCAACAGTTGCAACAAATGTACCACTCTGGTGCTGGATGCTGATAGTCAGGGAGGCTATGCGTATATGGGAATATGGGGTGTGTGGGAGCTCTCTGCACTTTCTGCTCAATTTTGCTGTGAACCTAAAACTGCTTTGTTGTCGCTGTTGTTGTTTCTTGAGACAGGGTCTCCCTGTGTTTTTCAGGATGGTCTCAAACTCTTGAGCTCAAGTGATTCTCCTGTCTCAGCCTCCTGAGTAGCTGAGACAACAGACACGCATCAAATGCCTGGCTCTAAAACTACTTTAAAAAAATAAAGTCTGTTCAAAGAGGGACAAAAGAACCTCACAAAACAGAGAAAGGTACTATATGGTAGTTATTGTTTTAAATCACAAAGGTTCAGGATAGCTTTGTTACGCAGCAACAGGTAATGAAGACACCCATCTGTGGCAGAAACTGCTGACCAACTGCTACTGTTCATTCTTGCTTTCTTCCTCTACAATATAACCCTTCAGTTTGGGCCAGATAAATGGCCTCCCAACCAAAGATTATATTTTCTAGCTCCCCTCTCTGCCAATGTGGTCACAGGACTAGGTTTTGGTGAGTTGCACATGAATGGGTATGCTATAAGCAACCTTCAATTATGCTCTGAAAGGGAGAAGGCCAGTCCCTGACTTCCCTTCCATCCCTTCCATTGGTTACAAAGCAAACACAACAGCTGAAGCTGACCCCATGCTGAGGATGGCAGGGGAACATGGTAAAAGGAGTTAGCGTTTCTGATACTATCTAGACACATATCAGCTGTGGGATAATAGTTATTGTGGAGGCTAGATTTCTGCAGCTGAGCTTGTTTTCTAAATAATAAACCATCACATAGAGCCATGCTAAAGATCAAGTGAGACAAAGTCATGAGGCCTGACACAGAGCAGGTTAGCCCCTTCTATAAGGGCTCTGAGAGGTCAGAGGCTCCAGCAGGGGAATGCAGCTACTTGGACAGCCTTGACCAAAGAACACAGCTTATCTACTATAGATGGTCAGTCCCTGAAACCAAGCCCACAGCTTAGAGTGGGTACACATGTAGAATGAAGAGAAAAGTTCATTCTGGTGACCCACAGGACAGTAGATGCTGAAGGAAGAACACTCAACTGTACTTCCCAAAACCCATCTTTGCCATTATCATTATTCTCAACATGTTCCTCGGCCTTCAAGAAAAAGTCCAAACTCCTCAGTTGAATATATGATGTCTTTCACAATCTATCCCTGTTTTTTGATCTAAGTCTTTCCACTCCCCCTTCACACACTACACTCCAGTCTTGCCAAGTGGTTTGCAGTTCTCAGATCATGCTGTGCTTTCTCACACTCCAAGGGCATTGTATAAGCTTGTTCATATTCTTGCAAACCCAGATCTGTCCACAGTTCCTCTATCCCCATCTTATGTGGCTGACTCCTGATCTTCTTTAAGATAAGGCTCAGTAACCATCATCATTTCTAGGAAACTGTCCCTATCCAGGCCAAAGTGCTCATGGTCCCTCCAAAATGCTTTCTTTCTTCCATAGTATGAATTGTTTGAGGTAACATACAACCACCAAGCTACAGACTATATTTCTCAGCCTCCCAGTTGTGCCCAGGTGACTTGGTACTGGCCAACTGAGTATGAACAGGAGTGACAAGAGCTAGTTGGCAAACTGCCCTTAAAAGAAAGAAGGGCTCCCATTCTCCTATGCCCTGGAATGTGACTTGATGATGTTTCATCTCCAACATGCAGACAAAGGCAACACATTAAAGGTGGCAGAGCTAGAAAATAAAAGGAGTCTGGGTCTCCAGCATCATGAAGTTGCTTCCACATGTCTGAGAGCAGTCCTGGTGAAAGAGAAGTCCTGAATGCAAATCCCCTCCATGGCCTTCCATAGGCATTGAATCAAACACTCCTATTACAGAAGACAAGCCACAGTATAATCTAACAGACTCAGGATTGAAGTAAAAAAATCTCATGGACTCAGGTCATTGATTTAAACTATCCAAGACTGGGGTAGGGAGCAAAGCTGGGCCGGGAATCTTCTACTCTATCCCTATTTTAACAGGAAATCAGAAAACCTTGAAGCCTTACCTCTGGAGACTTTGTAAACTTCATAAAAAGAATAGAAGTGGAAGCCTAATGAAGCAAGCAGGTAAACAGACAGTTCCCATCGGGGCAGCATCACTCCTTATCATGAAGGTTCCTGATGCCCACGTCGAGAGTTTCTGAGAAACAGAGGCAAAACATTAAGCCATGGACATGACAATAGAGAACAGCATCTTAATATCAATTCAGTTAGTTTGCACTCCCAGAGACCCATCGCTATTCAAGGTGATATAGCCATAACCTCAATCAAACCTCCTCCTCCTAAGGACCTTACCCCATCCTGTGCACACACACATACACACACACCCTGCATACCCATGGTGGTCAGGCACTAGGAGTTCCCACAGTTTGCCTTGACAGTATATATCAGATAGTCCTCATTACATGGATATACCTGTCTCCTCCCCGTGGAGTGAAACTTCAAAGAGCAGGGACAACGATCTCTGACTCTTCAGTCCCTAGAACAGTACCCGGAATGTAGCAAAAAGGGACTACCAGGTACTCTATGAATAACAAATGGTTTAAAAAACCTGAATAAAAGAGAAGCACAGATAATCTCCAAATCTTGTCTAAATCAACAAATTTACCCTACTCATTCTCCCTTTCAAGTACCATCCTGTAGCTGATTATCAGAATGAACTAATAAAAACCACTCTGCCTTCCATGAATCTGTGCACATTCATTTATTTATCTGTTTGTTTGTTTATCTCGCTATGTTGCCTAGACTGGATTTGAACTCCTGGGCTCAAGTGATCCTCCTGCCTTGGCCTCCCAAGTAGCTGGAATTATAGGTATAAAACACTGTGCTAGGCTTCATCTGTGCATTTGTAAAAGGGAAGTTAATGGCATAACCCCAGTAGCTGTGGCAGACAGTTTGTTGCCCATTCCCTAATACTCAGTCTCTCTTCTTATGTAGTCATTGAGTTTTTATCTAGACACCTGGATGCTGAACTCAACACTATACTATAGCTAAGTGTGAAGATTTGAATAGCTCTGGCCAAAGGAGTGTGAGTGAAGGGATATGAGGCCGTGGCCATCCCTTGGACAAAGAGGTGAAAGCCATGTAGAAACACTAGACAGGCACCTCAGTCCTGCCTCCATATACCATGCTCACCCCCAAAACCACCCTGGACCAGGTATATCTGGACTGTTACATGAAAGAGAAATGCACTCTGGGTTGTTTAAGCCTCTCCTACTCTAGATCTCTCTGTCATGGCAACCATGACTATATTCTAAGTAACAGAGAAAGTCATGGAAAGTTAGATCCTAAAATTCTGCAAATTAAATGATCCCAAATGCTCCCAAGTAACAAGGAGTTAACTAAAGTTAAGCCCTTTTATGGCCTCCATCGCTTTACTTAAATCTCTCAAATATGTCTTATTGTGGGTGCCAAATTAAATTAAGAGCAAAATTTTAAGTCTCATACAAGTACTTCTAACATGGGACAATAATGCCAGAACCCCAAAATTCACACATTATCTCAGTTTGTTTTCACAACAGCCTGGCGAAGAAGGAGGAAGTGGAACAGGGGAGGGAGGCATTTCACAGTTGATGAATGTGATGAGGTCCCAGAGCCAGAAATAACTAAGCCAGGACAGAAAGACAGTTACTGCATGATCTCACTTATGTATGAAAGGTAGAAAAGCCAAACTCACAGAAGCAGAGAGTATGGTGGTTGCCAGGGGCTGGGGGCTAGGGGACTGGCATTGGTTAAAAGGTACAAAGTTTCAGTGAGACGTGATGAATAAATTCTGGGGATCTATTGTACAGCATGATGACTATAGTTTATAATAATGTATTGTATACTTGAAAATTGCTGAGAGTTAGATCTTAACTGTCCTCACCATAAATAAATAAGTAGGTGATAAATATGTTAAATATCTTGATTTAATCATTATACAATATATATATATGTATATCAAAACATCACATTGTACTCTACAAATATGCACAATTTTTATTCGTCTAAATAAATAATGAATGAATAAGCAAATAAAATAAGTAAATAACTGAGCCAGGACTCAAAGTGGATCTTCAGACCACAGTTTCCTGCCCTTTCCTCTGCCACAGACAGCCCCATGAACACCAGTATACAGAGTTACTCAGCCTTACGGCCTGCCTCAGAATCTGCCACACACAAACTCCTTTTATTCAGGCTATCAGGAGACAGAGCAGGAAGGGAAATAAACTTCAGCTTTAGTAAACCATGAGGTCAGAAATCAGTGGTTCTCCACCCAAAGTGCCCCATGTCATTACCTAAAAGCCACCCAGAAAGTCTGATCTGGGTTTCTCATGCAACCCTAAGAAATCAAGAAGCAACCAGACTGTCATACCTTAAATCAGAAAACACAAGCTTTTCTAAGCCCTAGTATTTCAACAACACTTTCTCAGGTTCCCTACTATTTTTCAGAACCCGCTTCTAGCTTCATACTTTATTTTTAAATACTTGCATCTCTAGAATAACAAGATTCCTTTCTGGAACTTTGTACGAATATGGTCGTTTCCCCTTAGTGGAAAACATTTTAACTTCTCAATTTTACAACATCTCTCCTGTCAAAGGATACTGGTGTTATATTGGATGATCTATTCACCTCATTAAAAATTGGTGATTAGCAAAGACCCAAACTTTCTATAAGATGCTACTGAAATTGGAACATAAATAGTTATATAGATTAAATGAAAATTATAGAAGTCCTGCTCTTTAAAAGTTTTCAGTGCCATTCTATCTGAGACAATTCCCCAGCATTAAGAATTTAATTCTGCCAGGTGTGGTGGTCCAAGCCTGTAATCCTAGCACTTTGGGAGGTCAAGACAAGAGGACTGCCTGAATCCCGAGGTTCGAGACCAACCTGGGCAACTTGGCAAGACCTCGTTTCTATAGTAAATTTTTTAAAAATTAGCTGAACATAGTGGCGTGCTCCTGTAGTTCCAGCTACTCGAAGGCTGAGGTGGAAGGATCACCTGAGCCCAGCAGGTCAAGTCTGTGGTAGCCGTGAGCATGCCACTGCGCTCCAGCCTGGGCAACAGAGTGAGACTCCAACTCAAAAAAAAGAAGAAGAAAAATGAAATTAATCCTCAGGAGACAGGAAAATTTAGTTTTTTAAATAACATTTTCCTTTTAGGTGCTGTTCTTAACTGTATTCTACAGTAAATCCTCACTTAATTGCCAGTGGTTCTTGGAAACTGAGACTTTAAGTAAAACAGTGTATACCAAAACCAATTTTACCACAGACTAATTGATATAAACGATAGTTAACTTCCTACAGCATATTTCTGGTCACAAAAACATCACCAAATTTCTAAATAAAGACCAAAACACTTCTAATATTAAACACTGAAATAAATGTGAGCTAAACATACATTTAAGAAACATTAATAAGAACACGTAGGATCATTATTTACCCAACTTTTGATGACTCCGTAATAGCAAAGTGGTGGTGGGTTAAATCAAGGAATAAATGTTTGCAAAGCTGGAATTATAAGAAGCGCCTACCACCATGAGGCAGTTCTAAAACAATTACAATTAGGGTGAGTTCACTGAGCGCTTTTGTACAATGTTACTTATTTTCGAACATCTGTATGATTATCATAGATTCTACAAATTTTTATTTTCCAATCACTTATATTCAGGGTCTCGGGTAGCCAGAGCCCATCCTACCAGGTCAGGGTGCAGTGCAAGGACTGGCCCTGAACAGGCCACTACCCTATCTCAGGACACACTCACACACACCCATGCTCACTCTTGAGGTGACCATGTAGACAGTATGTTCACCTAATGGGCACAGCTTTGGGAAACTGGAGTTCCTAAAGAAAACCCACACAGACATACAGAAAATGTGCAAACTCCACATGGACAGTGGTCCCAGCCAGGGCCAAGAATTGTTTGTTTTTTTCTCATCCATGGTATAACAAAACATTACTCTAGCACCTGCTTGCATGTTTTGCAGACATATACACAAAGATACATAGTAACTAGCAGCAAAACTAGCTATCTCCTCACCTTCCAAATATGAGGATTGAACCAACTAGACTCTGCCTGTTAGTACAGCTATAAATTCTGGCACCAAACCCACCTGGAGAGAGTCCCAGCTCCGCTGAGGAACATGGATAGGTAACAACCTGCCAGATATGTTTTCTCACAGGGTTGTCAAATGGGTTAAATGTAAAATGCATAGCCCAGGGCCTGGCACTAAATAAGCACTCAACAAACATTAATTAGTAGTTACCAGCTAGTAAATTTCATTCATCAAGAGGCTACCTAGCCATGACCCTGGTTTTCTTCCTGAATTGAAGAAATCTAACTGAACTTCCCTGGGACTTGACCATCCAACCTGTATCTGGACCTCTTTCAGCAGGCTAGCATCCCCAGGGTTTCCTTAATGTCTTACTCCTCTTCCTCTTCTTACACCCAAACCAAGGCCACCTCCAGACAGCAACCAAATTATGCCCAGGGCCACCTAAGAGCTTTCTGCCCATGCCTCTTCCTCACCGCCTCTCTACTTACCCCCAAGGGAATTATAGGCAGTGCTCTCCCCTCTCTTGTTTCATCACTCTAGATTGTACGAAGGCCACCTCACAACAACACACAGACACTAACATATCTTCCTTAGCAGATCTTTCTTCTTTACACCTCTCTTTTCAACACTTGCCAACTTAGCTCAGAAAAATTACTCTTCCCCACAGTTTTCTTTTTCCTCTGTTCATTTCAGCTTTGCATCCAGAAAGCAAATCTGAATAGATACGTGTTTTAAAGGATTTGACACAACAGTATCAAAGAAAAGGAAAGTTATACTTTTGGAAATATAACTATAACTTAAAAAAAAATTCAAGCCCTTAAAGGTTTCTAAAAACTCAGAAAACTCTTAAGTTTCTACTTCTCATGCTCTAAACAAGCATGTTCTTTAGGCAGAAACTATCAGGATGAAATCAAGGAGATGCTTATTCAAATGTGTAAGTGATGCTTCTTTTCTATTTTTCACACATACATTCAGTCCTGCAGCAACATTATCAGCTAAGTGGGTAGCTGTGAAACAACCTAGAAACTAATCACCATTTATAACATTATTTCTATGGGAAACAACCAACCTATAGTGACACAGTCTGTTTTTAAGTTGGAGGCTACCTCTGATCAATCTATTTAAATGAGGCTGCATCACTGATATGTGAGAGCAAAGAAGGGTTGCTGGGATGTCTGGTGGTGAAGAGACGTGTCTGAGAACACTTCCACCATGTGGGAATGCTGGTTAGGATCGTGAAGAAGAGAAAATGTGGAATGGTTAGATAAAGAGAGAATGGGAACCAAGTGGCAGGTCTAAACACATATAATTTCAAGCTTGAGTTTGATTTACTGAAGACAGCTCAGACTTGTGAGCCCGTATATTTAATTATTTAAATGAAGCTTCATGAAGAACCCTTTTGACACTATGGTAGAAATTTCCCACCTCCCCTACAATTCAGACCTTCACTGGGAAGTGGAAAGAAAGTGCTGGAACTAGGCCATACTGATGAGGAAAAATTAGTTGCACTTGGTATCAAACTAGTCCAGAAGTCAGTGGGGGGGGGAGGGGGTAGGAAAATAAAGAACATAAAACAGCAATTCCAAAGCTTATCACTACAGGATCTCAAAACTAAATGTTATTGATGAGACTGAGAAATTCGAGACAAGTGAAGACAAAGGAATAGAAAATGCATTTAACAGTAAGTGTTGGAAAGAAATTATAGCAAAGGTTTCCCTAAAATCAGAGGGAAGGAAGTCAGACTGAAGTAACAGAGAGCTTTCTCTACCTTTGTATTGCCTACAAGAGCCCTAGAGTTGGATATTTTTTAAAAAAGAAAAAGAAAGAAGAGAGAATCTGGGAATTACAGAACTCAAAAGGCCCACAGAATAAAATCTTAGCTGTAAAGGGGCAAGAATCCCTCAGCTAACAGAGTTTTTTCTATTCTGGTATGACTTACATTTGCATTTACTTTGGAATTTAACACTCCACCTGCTTTCAAAGCTGCCATCTACTCTGATCCCCACAGGAGGGCTAATTTTTTTTTTTAAGCACCCTTTCAGGAATCAGAATCCTGCGCAGAGAAAAGAAGCGATCAACCCAAAGACACAGAGAGACCAGCGACGGAGCAAAAATTAGAACCGAAATTCCCACCTCCCACTCTGTTACAGGCAGAAATCCTGTTCCTTAATATTGAGAGAAAAGTAGAGCTCACTGGGCCAAAGCCTGAAACATGCATAAACATAACTGCTGCAAGATGCTTTTCCCCAGCAATTTTCTAATATCATTTCTAAAGTACCTCATCTTTATTTTTGATGCAACAACGAATAGACTCCAACACTTGCATTTAAAATTTTTTCTGCTCCCAAATCTTGATATCAAGCACTAAATGAGCTAATGAGTTATAACCAAATACTCACATGTGTCAGAGGACTTTAAAGAGGCAGTTCTCATCATTAAACTAACAATCCTTTGGTACTGGCATTACCATCATCTTTTCTTCCAACTAACTGCTAAATATCCCAACCTAAGATCTTCCTCTACTGAATTTTCTTATACTTTAGTACTATATTGTAAGTAGTAGAGATATAGAGTACCTGTGCTGAAAAAGTACTTTTCAAGTGTTATCTCATTTAATCTACATAACAACCCTTTAAGGTTGGTACTTCTGATAACCTCAACACAAGAAGAAATCAAGTCCCAGAAAGATTAAGAAATCTGCCCCAAATCATACAGCTGGTAAGCAGCAGAGTTTAGATTCATTCCTACCAAGTCTGACTTCAGAGCCTTTCCCCAACCACCTCACTATTCTTACAGAATGTACTGGCTTCACTTTTTAAATGTATAATGAAATCAATCTATTAGGAAAGTTGGATGTAAGCTATCAAAATATAAAATAAAATCTTAGTATCGTGTACAATTTGACACTTCTTAAGAAAAAAATTTTTCAACAAATGTAATCAAAATACACACGAAACATCTAACTCACGTACATTCCTTAAAAGACTTACTGAAGGAGGCAAACCAGAGAGAGAAAGAGAGAGAAGAAAGAAAGAAAGAGAAAGAAAGAAGGAAGGAAGGAAGGAAGGAAGGAAGGAAGGAAGGAAGGAAGGAAGGAAGGAAGGAAAGAGTAAACAGAGCAGTCCCAGCAGAGAAATTCCCACTCAGCATCAGTGATGCAGGCTCTAGCTTCCCTGTCACTGATGGCAGCAACCAGACTTCACTGCAGCAGTCTTGCGGTAGAGTTTGGCCATATAACCCAGTGACACAGTGACCTCAGGTGACCCTTGGTCCTCCTAGAAAGATTGTGTGCTAACTACATTGTTTAATAAATGTATTTCACTTAAGTTAGTGAGAAAAGATGCTAGTCTTTCTACCTAAGAATTCTTTCTGGTATTACGATGCTTTCTGATCTTGACCTCCCTCTCCCATGACACCCCTTTTTGGCCAAGCTCCTTGTCTACTGGACAGGTAGAGCTTTACGGCATGAGTTAGTGTCAGCATGATTTTCATTTTAGATTAAATAAAAATATTTTTTTCTGGTGAGCTTTCAATGATAACAAAAGTGTCCAGTATCCAAATAAACCATTTCAGGACTCAAAAAAAAAAAGGCCCATTCTCCAAAAGATAGTTCTGCTTTTTTGGAGAGTCTCCCTCATATATTAGATAATTATTGCCAATATATAATTATATATCTTAATATATTTTTTAAAAATTATGTTTCCAGGGCCAATCACAGTGGCTCATGACTAAATCCCAGGAGGCCAAGGCAGGAGGATTGCTTGAGTCCAGGAGCTCGAGACCAGCCTAAGCAACATTGTGAGACCTTGTTCCTACAAAAAAATCAAAAAATTAGCCAGGTTTGATGGGCCATGTTTGTAGTCCCAGCTACTTGAGAAGCTGAGACAGAAGGATTGCCTGAGTCCAGGAGGTTAAGGCTGCAGAAAACAGTGATTGTACCACTGAACTCCAGTCTGGGCAGCAGAGTGAGACCTCAATTAAAAAAAAAAAAGGCAACTATGTTTCCAAATTAGAATTTAAAAATCAGTAAGGACTGTGTTGCCATCTGGTCTAATCTCCAGTCAGTTTGGGAATTTCTTTTACAATAATCTACTCGATCATTTCTGGTAACATTAAACAGAGAAACTCTGTTCTTAAGCAGTTCTGTTGTTATTGTTTTTCCTTAAACTGAGTCAAAATCAGTCTCTCTGTTTCTAAAAAAGTCTTCTGCTACTAGTTCTATTCTGCTTCTAGAACTAAACACATGGAGGCAGGATAATGTGATGTGGTTTAGACTCTGGAGTCAGAATGCCAGTTTTGCTACTTCATGGTTGTGTGATCTAGGACAAGTTGCATAACCTCTTTGTGCCTCAATTTCCTTATCTGTAAGATAAACAGTAGCAGTCCTCAAAAGGTTGCTGTGAGGATTGAGTTTATAAAGTGACAGTGCCTTGAACACAGTAAGCACTGACATGCTTATTCTTGCTGTGTTTAATGTTATTGCTATTATTATTGAGTATACTAAAAAGGCTTAATTATTCTTTCATTAATATTCCTCTAAATTATTAGATAATTATTGCTGTCTACTCCATCTTCCAGACCAACATCTATGATTCCTTTGACTTGGTTCCCAGATCCTTTCCCTTTCTGTTTTCTTTATAGTTTACACAGCTAAAAGAGAACACAAAACTCCAGATGTGGCAGAGTAGGGCAAGGCCATCACCTTCTCTTCTTTCAGAAACTATGCTCAAATAATGAAATCTTAGACCCACTTCCTCATTAAACACATATCAGTGAATGCCTACTGAGAACCGGAAACTGCTATTTGTGAAGATAAAATATAAAGATTCCATCTGTGGGATTCCTCCAAAGGTGGCTCCTCTAGAAATGTCCCTGGACTCTGTAAATATGTTGTTGTACATGGCAAAAGGGACTCTGCAGATATGCTTAAGGATTTTTCAATGGAGAGATTATCCTGGATTATCTGGGTGGGCCCAATATGATCACAAGATTCCTTATAAGGCGGAGGCAAAAGGATCACAGGCACAGAGGAAATGTGGTGAGATGATGGAAGGAAAGGTTAGTGATGAGATGTCCTTGAAGACAGAGGAAGGGGCCACAGACAGAGGAACAGAAGAGGCATCTGGAAGCTGGAAAAGGCAACAATATTCTTCCCTAGGACCTCCAGAAGAAATGAGCCCTGCTGCCCATTTTGGACTTCTGACCTCCAGAACCACAACAACTATGTGTTGTTTTAAGGCACTAAATTTGTGGTTACTTGTTATAGTCGCAATAGGAAACGAATCCACCATCTCAGACCTGGCAAGTTCATGGCCTTGTGAGAGGAAAGTACCAAGCTAAAAGGATTTACAGGAAACAGATTGTTTTTTTATCCAATAGTCATAAATTTTTAAAACTTAAATTGGAAGAAAATTAAATCTGAAAACAAAAGTCTGCACTCAGTACTGTCTTAGCATTTTTTGGCTTCTACCTTGCATTGATAGCAATCTTATAATCAAACATGACTCCTAAATCTTTTTATATGAAATTCCTTTAAGCCAGATTTCTAATATTAAAGACTGGGAAAAAGGAGTCAATTTTATAAGTCTCTAATTCAAAAAAGCCACTGATGTGATATTGCATTATTTCCCCTGAAAATTCAAGAATCACACCCACCACATCTTACACTCCCTAATTTTACTTACATCTTACTAACCTAATTTTTTATAATATTGTAAGAAAACTTTTTCTTAAAATATACTTAAATAAGGAAAAAACATCTTAAGGCTTACAAGATGTAGATTCAACCAAGTAATTATCATTGAGATAAAAACTGAATAACTCAGAAGCTTCTTCTGCCCTTTCCTACTCACTAACTCCATCAAAGATGACCACTAGCCAGACTTCTACCACCATATTTAGTTTTGTCTGCTTTTGAACTTCATAAAAATGGAATCATATTGCACCTTATCTTTTAAAGCTTTCTTCTTTTTGCTCAGCTTTGTATTTGTGAAACTCATCCATGTTGCTGTGTGAGGCAATAATTTGTTAATTCTTATCATGGCAGCAATTAGAACTTTTTGCATCCTAATCAATAAACCTTTGTCTCTAGGTCATAAAGCTGTGTTACTTTACCTTCTTCCAGAAGATTTGTTGTTTCAGTTTTCACATTTAGGTGTACGATGTGTCTTGATTTTTGTATATGAGATGAGGTAGATGATCCACATTCATTTTGTCCATACTGAAATCCAATTGAACCCACATCATTTACTGAGAGGGATATCCTCTCTCCACTGCCCTGCAGTGTCACCTTGGTCATAAATCAAAAGACCACATATGTATAAACCTGTTTATGGCTTCTCTACTCAGCTCCATAGTCTGTCTAGTCTGGTTCCAATACCACACTGACATAACTGCATACCGATCTAGTAGCTTAAGTCCTCCAATTTTGCTCTGCCTAGTCTAGAATTTCCAATAAGTTTTAGAATCAGCTTATCAATTTCTATTTTTGAAACAAAAATCTGCTGAGATTTTGATTGGGATTGCACTGGCTCTATAGATGGACTGGCAGAGTAATAACATACGCTTCACTACTTTGAATCTTATTTAATTTACTTCAATGTTTCAGCTTGCAAAGAGTTTTTATCACAAGTGTTGAGCTTTAATACATAATTCTTCTCTTCTACTGTGTGAGGTTAAATTACATTTGTTGATTTTCTAACGTCAGTCAAAGTTTACTTTCCTGAAATAAATCCAACTTGGTATTGATTTATTGTCCTTTTTATAAATTGCTAGATTTGATTTAGCGATACATTGTTTTAAGCCTTCTGTATCTTTATTTATAAGCATTTGGCCTACAATATTCTTGTAATATCCTTATCAAGCTTTTGATAACAAGGTCATGCTGGCTGCATAAATGCAACCGAGGAGTAGACCCTCTTCCTTGTTTTTTTTAATGATTAGAAAATTTCATCAGTAAAGTCATCTGGGTCTGAGAATTTATGAAAATAAATTTTTGCTATGAAAATATTTTTAACTTCAAATTCAATTTCTTTAATAGATATAAGACTATTCAGACTTTCTAGTTCTCATGTCTTATGTAAGACATTTTATTTTTTAAAAAACAAGTCCATTTCATTTGAATTTTCAAATGTTTTTCCATAAAATTGTTCATAATAACATCTTAAGATCTTCCAAATGTCTGTTAGATATGTAGTGATAACTCCATTTTCTTCCATTAATACCATTCACCACTAAGGTTCATTTCTACCCACCTAAGATTCATTTCCACCCACAAAAAAAAAAAAAGGTTGGGGTGCACTATATGACACTTACCCTTTATCTCAGGGATATTATCTCTTGAGTATTACCCACAGAAGGAGCAGGGCAGGTAGAATACATGAACAATCCAGCAATTTTTTCTCAAAAGCTTTTATCACCAGAAACAACTGAGAATCTGAGCAAAAGGAGACACTAACTAAAGGCGGAGAAACAGGCTAGGGTGGCCACCAAGAACTTAGTAGAAAAACAACCACGAAGCAGGGAGGTGACCTAGGATCCCCAGCCTGCCACCCTCAACAGAATTTAGGAGCTTATTACATATTTTTTTATCACACATTCTTATTTTCATAAATCTTCAACTGAAAATCAGTATTTTGCTGAATTATAAATGTAGACAACAAATCATAGTAGGAAGCGCTGTTCTGATGACTTTGTCACTAATAAAAGTCACAGATATTTCCATATCTCACTACAGCTGCTGGAAATACTGCAAAATATCATTTACATAGGCATCACTATTTTGAAATTACAGCCACTATTTGCTGCAACATTTAATTTCATTACTTAATGCCTTAATAAAGAAGCACATATCAAATGCATCATAAATTTGGTGGATTTGTTTGGTTTGTTTTTAGAGACAAGGACTTACTCTGTCATCCAGGCTGGAGTGCAGTGTTTGTTTTGTTTTTAGAGGCAGGATCTTGCTCTGTTGCCCAGGTTGGAGTGCAGTAGTGCTAGCATAGCTCACTGTAGCCTCAAATTCTTGGGCTCAGGCGACCCTCTCACCTGAGCTCCCTGAGTAGGTGGGGCTACAGGTATGCACCACCATGCTTGGCTAATTATTCGTAGAAACTGGACCTCGCTATGTTGCCTAGGCTGGTCTCAAACTCCTGGCCTCAAGCAATCCTTCAACACTGGTATTATAGGCATGAGCCATCATGTCCAACCATAAGCTGGATTTTTAAAATACTATTTTGAAGCTGAGTATGGCAGCTCATGCCTGTAATCCCAGCACTTTGGGAGGCCGAGATGGGAGGACCACTTGAGCCTAGGAGCTTGAGATCAGCCTGAGCAACACAGTGAGACTTTGTTTCCACAATAAAATAAAATAAAATTAGCCAGGCATGGTGGTATATGCCTATAGTCCCAGCTACTAGGGAAGCTGAGATGGAAGGATTGCCTGAGCCCAGGAGGTCAAGGCTGTGCTGTGGTGAGACATGATCACGCCACAGTACTACAACCCGGGCGACAGAGTGACACTCCAATTCAAATTAATAAATTAATTAAACAAACAAATAAAATACTGTTGTGATAACCTTGTTTCATTTCACTTATAACCCTATGTATTTTTATGCCTTTTAAAACCTTGACTTCCCCAGACCCCAAAAGAGGTCCATGGCACAAAAAAGGTTAAGAACCTCCCAAAAGAATCAAGGATCTCACCCTTGGTAGGGAAATACAATGCAACTTAAGGAGCATTTTTTTCCTGGGCCAGGCTCTGAGCTGGAAGCTGGAGGCCCATGCTGATTAGTTTCTGATGTTATCAACAAAGCTCCTACCAACATCTAGCCATCCACAAAATGATTGCTCCCTCCAGAGTCTCACCCTTCACCCTGGTTGGATGCATCTAACTTACTTCCCGAGGTGATGGCAAAGTAAGCAGTAGATAAAGCACAGGCTTTGATCCAAAAGAGGAGGCCTGATATGTACTAGTTTGTAGTTTTGTCCCCCACCCCAAGGCTTTCTCCATCCCCTTGTGAAAAGGGACAACACTACTCATCTTTCCCCATTACTATAAGGTTTAGAAACAATGTATCTGAAGCACCTGACAAGCACACCGTCTCCTTAAGCATTAATTGACTCTCTCAGGTCAGAACTGTCCTTATCCAGCACTTAATCACAGTTAAGGACTGCCAGCCAGAAAGGAGGGAGGAAAATCATAGGGAAGATGAAATATGAAGAATGGAAGGAAAAAAAATCATTCTTCATTGTCCAGCATAAAAACCACTGCCTCTTCAATGAAGCCTTCCCGCTCTCCTCCCTTTGTGTTTCCATAGCACTTAATCACATTGAATGAACGAATGAAAGAATGATAAATACAAAACAGAAAGGGTCAGAAACAATGAGTCTCCCCCCCCCGCCCCATATATAACGTACACCATCGAGGAAACCAATCCTCCAGCCCGGCAGTCCTGATCCAAGAGCAGTGAACCCAGAAGGCAGCCACCCTTGCTTCCTTTGGTGAGGATTTGGGTGACCGGGGCTTTTCCACATAAAAACGGTGTCACCTGAAGGCTAGACTCAAAAGAGATGAGGGAAACGGAGTCCCAAGAGTAGAAAGCTAAGAAAATCTCTAACTTTGGGGTCCCTGGAGTCACAGCAGTCAGGCAGGCGCACCTCTAATACTGCCAAGGGGACCAGAGTTCGCAATTCCCCGCGGCAGTGCCGGAAACTGGGGACGAAGCAAGGAGCGAGGACGCGGGCAGGGGCGTGCGTGGACTGGGCCTGGCGGCTGGGAACCTGGGTCACGGCACCGGGATCTCAGGCTCTGCCCGGGCGCACCGCGCGCGCGACCCCTGCCGCCTTTGTCTCCTCCACCCGACCGGGAACTTCCTCTGTCCCGCCCTCGGGCGCGCACACGGGTAGGAAACGGAAAGCGTCTTGTGCATTTCTTTCTCTCTCTCTTTTTTTTTTTTAGCAGAGTAAATCGAATCAAAAAAGTCAGCACCTAACCTCCCCGGGAACCCCTACAGTCACCAGCTACCAACCTCCGGGCTGTCCCGGGCGGCGGCGACGGCGACGTTCTCGCGCGCCACGGGTCCCCAGCACCCTTCTCTCGGGCACTTCCGAGCCCCGGCGGCAGCAGCGGCGGCTGCGGGCTTCCCCCGGACGCCGCCCTCTTTCCCCGGGAGCTGCCCCCTGGAGGCGCAGCCTCGCGCGCGTCCTCGGAGCGCGCTCCCGCCACCGTGCCCGCGCGCCCTGCGAGCCCTGCGCTCCCGGCGGCCGGACTGGGGAGCTCGCGGCGCCCGGGGGCGGTGTCGAGAAGGCCGCGCTGCAGAGAGGGCGACTTGCCGCTCCGCACCGTGTCTGTCTCGCCAGCGGCCTGGGAGGACCGATTCCGCTCGCCCCTTCGCTCCCAGCTCTTTCGCTGAGCCTGGCACGCGGGCCTCTTTATCTCCCGGGTCGGATATTGCAGGTCTGCAGCCGTCTGCAGGTTAATTGCAGGGCAGAAGTCATCTGCAACTCCAGGTGGGCCGTCCACCTACACCGTGGTCCCCACGTACGTTTAACTGTAGACAAAAGGAGTAGCTTGGTGCGTTGGGGAAAAGGCGGACTTTGCAGCCCTGGCAGCTTTGCTGGCTTGCTGTGTGAATTTAGCTTGACCCCTGTGAGCCGGCCCTCCCTGTGCGTCTCTCTTAAACAGAAATATGCTTACCCGCTTTTCCTCACAAATGAAAGATCAAAGGGATGAACTTTCTGAATGGTAAAGCAATTTACAGGGACCACACTGCAAAGTGGACACCAAAGATGCTGAATGCGTTGTAAAAAGGTCCAACAGGGTGCAGTGAAGAGGGTGACTTTCTGCGGAGTGTTGCTGCTCCGGGGCCTCCAATCCTGAGCCAAGGGACAGACACATACATACCAGAACTCTACAGATACAGGCCGGGCGCGGTGGCTCAAGCCTGTAATCCCAGCACTTTGGGAGGCCGAGGTGAGAGGATTGCCTAAACTTAGGTGTTCAAGACCAGCCTGGGCAACTTGGTGAGACCTCGTCTCTACAATAAACAAATAAGCCGAAGGTGGTAGAGCGTGCCTGTAATTTCAGCTGCTTGGAAAGCTGAGGCAGAAGGGTCGCCTGAGCCCAGCAGGTCGAGGCTTCAGTGGCTGTGAGCATACCACTGCACTCCAGCCTGGGCGACAAGAATGAGACTCCAACTCAAAAAAGAAAAAGCATCTAGCAGTCGTTGTAATGGTCCAGGGGATTTTTTTTTTTTTTCTTTCTCTTTTTCTTTTTGAGTTGGAGTCTCACTCTGTCACCCAG
>NW_007252863.1:203331-204065 GCF_000164805.1 Carlito syrichta
TCTCGCCAAGTTGCCCAGGCGGATCTCGAACCCGCGGGCTCAGGCAATCCACTCACCTCACCCTCCCAAAGCGCAGGATTACAGGGTGAGCCACCGAGCCCGGCTTTATTTTTCTGATTGCAGAATTATTCGGGAAACCAGAAGGTGAACTCTCTAAGAAATGGAACTATCTTTTCTTTCCGCTTCCTCTGCCTGGACCCACCACCTCCACGCCCAACACCTCGTACAGGATGGTGTTTATTAAACAAATGTTAGTAAACGAACTGAAGTAGGAGTGCCAGATTTAGTAAAATAAAATAAAAAACACAGGATACCCAGTTAAAATTGAGTTTCAGATAAACAACAAATAAATTTTTAGTATCAGCATGCTTCATGCAATAATAGTGAAGATATACTTACACTATTAAAAAAGTACCTATTGTTTATCTAAATTTTAAATTTCACTGGACCTCTTGGATATATGACAGTCAAATTTAACTGGGTATTTATCTGGTAACTCTAGATCCAAAGAATTGGCAGAGGGAGTGGGGGAGTAAGAACTCAGCCCAGCCCGGCTTGTTGGTTCAGCCTGTAATCCCGCGCCTTAGGGAGGCTGAGGTGAGTGGATTGTCTAAGCCCGCGGGTTCGAGACCCGCCTGGGCAACTTGGCGAGACTTCATCTCTACAATAAATCAAAAAATTAGCCGGGCGTGGTAGCGCGCGCCTGTAGTTCCAGCTACTTGGAAGGCTGAGGC
>NW_007252863.1:204411-213094 GCF_000164805.1 Carlito syrichta
ATCTACACAAACATACACACACACACACACACACACACACACACACACAATGTTCACCTGAAAACACAAAGGAAAATAAAGGTACATTTGACCACAGGCAAATCAGAAACATCAACTAAATACAAAGAGCCAAAATGTAAAGACTAGAAATAGACTAGGAAAAGTACTTGCAGAAAATATATGAAGTGGTATTTTTAAAACTGTATGTAGATTTGGCAGGTGTGGGCGCTCACATCTGTAATTCTAGCACTTTGGGAGGCCAAGGTAGGAGGATCACTTGAGCCCAGGAGTTTGAGACCAGTCTGGGTAACATATTGAGACCTCATCTCTACAAAAAATACAAAAATTAGTCGGGTGTGGTGGTGTGTGCCTATAGTCCCAGCTACTTGAGAGGTTGAGGTGAGAGGCTCACCTAGAGACTAGAAGGCTGCAGTGAGCCGGGATCATGCCACTGCACTCCAGCCTGTACACTGCATTATTACCAGCTATAATCACTATGTTGTACTTTAGATGTCCAGAATTCATATATCCTATAACTTCAAGTGTGTACCCTTTGACCAGTATCTCCCCATTTCCCCCACCTTCTTGTCTCCTCCATCCCCGACTCCTGGCAACCACTGTTCTATTCTCTGATCCTATGAGTTTGACTTCTTTAGATTTCACGTGTATGAGGGGACCCAAAAAAGCCCCAGGATTATCTTTTGGAGGATGGGCGCCTTTCCCTGCTAGATAAATGTTCGAGGAACCCATCAGCATCAGCATACCAGCTAGCATTGTTATAACAGGCTGTGTTCAGCTTCGGTGAATTTTTTTTTGGAGAGTCTTTCAACATGTTTTCCCGTTTCATGATAGATGATTTACAAGTGTACCTGCCCACACCACGCTGCATGTTCAGCAGTTTTTAACCAAAAGCAGCATGAGCCCTGTGCCCTACCCTCCCTATTCACCCAATCTCACCTTGAGAGACTTTGTTTCCCCAGATGAAAAAAGTCCTCAAAGGGAAACATTTTGCCGATGTGGAAGAGGTGAAACAAAGAACAGCAGAAGCACTAAAAGGCATGAAAATTGACGAGTTAAAAAACTATTTTGAGCTGTGGAAAAAGCATCTTGATAGATGTATTGCATCAAAGAGTACTTTGAAGGTGACTGAAGTTTAGACATGTAAGAATAAATAGGGCCAGGCGCAGTGGCTCAAGCCTGTAATCCCAGCACTTTCGGTGACTGAGGCGAGAGGATTGCCTGTGCTCAGGGGTTCAAGACCAAGCCTGGGCAACTTGGTAAGACCTCATCTCTACAATAAATCAAAAAATAAGCCAGGTGTAGCACCACATGTTTGTAGTTCCAGCTACTTAGAAGGCTGAGGTGGAAGAATCATCTGAGCCCAGCAGGTTGAGGCTGCGGTGGCCATGAGTGTGCCACTGCACTTCAGCCTGGGCAACAGAGTGAGACTTCAACTCAAAAAAAAAGAAGAAGAAGAAGAAATTTTTTTGGGGGGACCCCCCTCATATAAGTAAGATCATGCAGTATTTGTCTTTCTGTGTTTGGCTTATTTCACTTAGCATAATGTCTTCCAGGTTTATACACAATGTCACAAAATGGCAGAATTTCCTCCTTTTTTAAGGCTAAATAATAATTCCATTATATATACATAGCACAATTTCTTTATCCATTCATCTATTGTTAGATACTTATGTTGTTTCTATATCTTGGCCATTGGAATAATACAAAAAGTGCTCTTAAAAAATGAAGATTCTAATTTTTATAAATGGATACAATTATGATTTGTCTATCAAAAATGATAAAAATTTGTAAAAAAAAGATTTTAATCTTAATTTGTGCCATGTTAATGTATACTATAATGGAGAAAATAAACCATAATTACAAAACATACCATAAAGGGGGAAAAACATTCTAAACTCCATAATTTTCCAAAAATAGAGAAGTGGAAATTCAACCAAAACTTATATACTCTGCTCTGTGATGTATTACATATGCAACCCTTTGAAATAATGGCTACTATCATACATAATATGACTGTAACTATATATCTTTAAAACTTGTGCATGGAGAAGTGACTGGAAAGGAAATAAGGTTGGGTTTGGGTGGTAGGACTGTTCTTAATTTTTCCACATTCTTACTGGGCATAAGTTAATTTTATAATAGAAAAAAGTAATGTAGTACTCTAAAAACCAAACAAAATACTTTTATTACCATAAAAGTCATTTTATGAGTTTTGTGGACACTGGAATCTCACTTATGTACAATCATATACTGAATACTGAGATTGTCTAAATATTTCCCCCAATGATAAACACCTTTCCAAACTCTGCATGTTATCTGTTTTGTTTTTGTTTTTGTTTTTGTTTTGAGTTGGAGTCTCACTCTGTTACCCAGACTGGAGTGCAGTGGCACACTCCCAGCTACCGCAGCCTTGACCTGCTGGGCTCCGACGATCTGTCTGCCTCAGCCTTCCAAGTAACTGGAACTAGAGGCACATGCTACCACGCCCAGCTAATTTTTTGTATTTATTGTAGAGATGAGGACTCACTAAGTTGTCCAGGCGGGTCTCGAACCCGCGGACTCAGGCAATTAATTCACCTCGGCCTCCCAAAGCGCCAGATTACAGGCTGAGCCACCAAGCCCAGCAGTATGTTATCTGTTAACTCAGACACTATCCTTAGCAAATTCTTGGTTCTACACTGAGTTTAACAAATTGGTCATTCACATAACTATATATTCATTAAAGTGTCTTAATTGTTTTTTAATTCAGCAAATCACATGAAGCCTTGGGATTGTCTCCCTTGGGATTAAACTCTTTTTTAAAAAAATTGTAATAAAATATACGTAACACTTACCATCTTTTTTTTTTTTTTTTTTAATTGGAGTCTCACTCTGTCGCCCAGGTTGGAATGCAGTGGCATGCTTACGGCCACTGTAGCCTCAATCCGCTGGGCTCAGGCCATCCTTCCACCTCAGCCTTCCAAGTAATTGGAATGACAGGAATGCGCCACCATGCCCGGCTGATTTTTTGATTTGTCATAGCACCAAGTTGCCCAGGCTGGTCTCAAACCTGTGGACTTAGACAATCCTCTCACCTCGGTCTCCCAAAGTGCTAGGATTATAGGCGTGAGCCACCAGGCCCAGTCCAACACTTACCATCTTAACCATTTTTAAATATATAGTTCAGTAGTGTTAAATACCTTCATGTTGTACAATTCCAGACTCTTCATCTTGTAAAACTGAACTTGTATGGAGTTTCAGTTAAACAACTCATTCTCCTCTTTGCTCCTGTCCCTGGCAAACACTGTTCTACCTTCTGTCTGTAAATTTGAGTATTCTAGATACCGCCTGTAAAGTCAAGTCATACAGCGTATGTCTTGTTGTGACTGACTTATTTCATAATGCCCTAAGGTTCACCCATATTTTCGCATATGTCAGAATTATCTTCCTTTTAAGACTGATAATAACTCATTGTATACATATACCACATTTTATCCTTTCATCTATCAATGGACCCTTGAGTTGCTTCCATCTTCTGGTTATTGTGAACAATGTGGCTATAAACATCCAAATATCTCTTTGAAACCCTGCTTTCAAATCTTTTGGATATAGCCCCAGAAACGGAAATGCTGGGTCACATGGTAATTCTATTTTCAAACTTAGGGGGAATTGCCATACTATTCACCATAAAGACTGCACCATTTTACTTCCCAACAACAGTGCACAGGGTTCCAATTTCTCCATATTCTCATCAACACTTGTTATTTTCTGGTTTGTTTGTTTGTTGAGAAAGTAAGGATTTATTAAGAAGAAAGAAAAAGCCGGGCTCGGTGACTCAGCCTGTCATCCCACGCCTTTGGGAGGCTGAGGTGAGTCAATTGCCTGAGCCCGCGGGTTCGAGACCCACCTGGGCAACTTGGCGAGACCTCATCTCTACAATAAATCAAAAAATCAGCCGGGTGAGGCAGCACACGCCTGTAGTTCCAGCTACTTGGAAGGCTGAGGCAGAAGGATCGCCGGAGCCCAGCAGGTCAAGGCTGCAGTGGCCGGGAGCGGCCACTGCACTCCAGTCTACTCCCCAGTCTACTCCAGTCTGGGCAACAGAGTGAGACTCCAACTCAAAAAAAAAAAAAAAGAAAGAAAGAAAAGCTCCCATAGTGGGAGGAGACTTGAAAGAAAATTGCCTGTTTGATTGTTTTTATAGCAGTCATCTTAATTGGTGTGAGGTAGTATCCTACTGTGGTTTTAGTTTGTGTTTCCCTATTGATTAGTGATGTTGATCATCCTTTCAGGTACTATTGGTTATTTACATTATCTTCTCTAGAGAAATGTCACTAAAGTCCTTTGCCTGTTGTTGAGTTGTAGGAGTTCTTTATACATCTGGATATTAACCCCTTATAAGTTACATAGTTTGCAAATATTTGCTCCTATTTCCTGGATTGCCTTTTTGCTCTGTTGATTGTGTCCTTTGATACACAGAAATTTTAATTTTAATGAGGTCTAATTCATCTTTTTCTTTTATTCCTTGTGGTTTTGATGTCATATCCAATAGACCATTGCTTTCCTCCTATGTTTTCTTCTAAAGTCTTTTCTTTTTTTTTTTTTTTTGAGTTGGAGTTTCACTCTGTAGCCCAGGGCTGGAGTGCAGTGCAAGTTCACGACCACCACAGCCTTGACCTGCCAAGCTCAGGCAGTTCTTCCACCTCAGCCTTCCAAGTAGCTGGAACTACAAGCATGTGCCACCACAGCTGGCTACTTTTTTGATTTATTGTAGAGACAAGGTCTCACCAAGTTGCACAGACTGGTCTCAAACCCCTGGACTTAGGCAATCCTCTTGCCTCTACTTCTCAAAGTGCTGGAATTACAGGCGTGAACCCCATGCCCAGCCTAAGCTTTATAGTTTTAGTTTTTATATCTGGGTATTTGATTCATTTTAAGTCAATTTTTTTATTTGGTGTAAGGTAAGGGTCCAACTTCAATCTTTTGTGTGTGGAGATCCAGCTTTCCCAGTACTTCTTGTTGAAAAACATAGATATCTTTTAAAGGCCATGGTTTGGGGTGAAAGAATGGATGTTGGAAAACTAAGTTCCTCTTGGAAATGAGAAATAAGATTATTGGAGTAAACCAACATCAAAGCCCAAACACCAGGAGAAGAATAGGTTTACTTTGGGGGAGTGTAGATTGTAGGAGAGTGAGAAAAATGGAAGGATTTCCTTCCTCTGTTTAACGCTTCACACCAAGGCAGAAATATCTGGCCTTTGAAGATCTAGGCCTGTCTTGGAGCAGTCAGGCCTCCAGGACTTCCTGACCTGGAGCCAGGCGGCCAGTCCTGGAGCCAAACATGCCTTGGCTTAGAAACTTCTGTTCTGACTATGTAAGCAAAGCAGGGAGAGTCCTCCCTGAAGTTGAAAAGCAAATCAGAAACAAAGTAAACTGAGTAAAATTGATGATAATTGAGGTTTAAAGGAGGAAGCTAATTCAACTATTTTTTCTTTTATTGCTTGTGGTTTATATGGTCTATATCCAATAGACCATTGCTTTCCTCCTATTTTTTCTTGTAAATAACAAAATTAATATGTAAATATGGCTAATTACCGGCCAGTCACTCTTTATACTGTTATTTTAATCACAAGTCATTAATCAGGTACCTCCACTGGACATGTTTTCTCTCTGACTCTCTCAGTTGGTGAGATCTGAGTATCCCAACGAGGCCTCCTATCTGGACAGGCAGCACTGATCACCTGGTAGCAACTCTCCAGATAGCAGAACTAGTGCTTAGGAGGGATTAACCAGGTCAACCTACCTTGTAAATTCAACCATGATTCAGTCATAGAATTATACTCCTTCAACAGAGGGAAATATGTTTGCTGAGACTTAGTTGATAAAAGTTTTAAGACAAAGGAGTGAATTTCCAATTATGAAATTTCACATCTAGACAACAACAGAGAGTTACTCTGAAGGATTCAAGAAACTGCCCAACCGGCCACCTGGCACAAGCTTTTGTCTGCTCCACCTATAAGGATGCTGGCTCCAGTTTATGGTGACTTTTGAGAATCAACATTGAACTAGCACTAATTCATCATCTACTTTACATACAACTTAAAACTGAGTTCTGACAGAGATTTTTTTTAACTTGTCCTACAGAAGGTTGCAATCTAGGTGAGGATTCACCAAATATACACAAAACAACAAGCACAATTAAAACAATAAGCACAATTTAAAAATAGTTAAAACCATAAATGCTAAAGAACGGACATATATCAGTAGCCTCAACTATGCAGAGCACAGTTCAGTGTCACCTCCTCCACAAAGCCTTCCCTGACTAACCTGACAAAATTAATCCCTGATCGATCACTCTCTAGTCTATCTTGTTATTTTTTTGTATTTTCAAATAGTACTTACCACTCTAAACTTCTTTTGTTTGTTTGCGTTTTTATTATTTCTGTCAGCATTAGACTACTTACAAGATACAATACACTAGTAGATTGTAAAATAAAGTTAGTGAGATTCTTTTTTTAATGGAATAGAGTAAAATAATTAGAATAGAATAGGAAATACAAGAACACATCACTGAACTTTTATTGAGAATTGTGAACATTTTTGGAATACTGCATCCAATTGCTAAAAACAGAATTAAGACAGCTAATAAAATGCTGTGACAAATATCCTATGGCTAGTACAAGTCATTCTGTCTTCTCAAAACAAACACCTCATTTGATTTTCTGGAATGTGATGTGAATATGGTCATCAATATTATAAGACAATTAGCAGTTTATATTTTATATTAACATTATTCAGAATTCACTGTAAAATATTTTTCTGAGAGGACATTATCCTGTCGAATATGTGTCAAGTTTGCGTCAAATGTATATTTCATTAAATTAGCATTAATTTTCCTTTAACAGAATTTCTTCTTATGAGAAGAAAATAAAATGATGAAGTAAAAATTAGAGGAATGCCCAAGTTCAACTGTCATATATCTAGAACTGTAAACAGTGACAATGTTGAGAAAACATTGATTCCAATTAGTAAGCTTCAACTTCATTTGAGGTGCATTGTGAAAGAAAAAGAGAATGCGAGGCTTTATAAGGCAGATTATTTAATATATATATATTTTTTGTGTGTGCAAAATCCAACGAATGACAAACTTCAATATATTATTTATAATGACACCTTCAAAACTAGCAGGACACTTGGAAACACAGCATGCTGGACTTGTCAACATGCACCTCATACATTTTCAAATGAAAACAAAGGACACAAAAAACACTGGCACAATTTCTCGGTAGTTCTATGAACTGTTAATGAGATCTAGTTGCATATGGCTCAGCAAAAGAGAAAATGGCTCATAGAGTTGTTGAAAAATTTTTCTTCTAACACTGCAAGACATTAGCCTGAGCAAAGATTTCTCTTTGTTTTTATATTGTGTTTTTTGTTTGTTTGGTTTGGTTTTAATAGAGAGAGGGTTTCTCTGTTGCCCAGGCTGGAGTGCAGTGGTGTGCAATAGTTGCTCACTGCAACCTTGACCTGGGCTCACGTCATCCTCCCATCCTCCCACCTCAGCCTCCTGAGTAGTTAGGGTAGCTAGGACTATAGGAACACACACCACTATGTTAGGCTAATGTTTTGTTTTTAAATAGAAACAGGATCTCACTATATTTACCAGGCTGGTCTCAAAACTCTTGGCTTAAGCAATCCTTTTGCCTTGGCCTCCTAACGTGCCAAGATGACAGACATGAGCCACCACACCTGGCACTGGGCAAATATTTCTTGAGTAAGACCTCAACAGTATAGGCAATCAAAAGAAAAATGGACAAAGGGCTTCACATGAAACTAAAAACTTCTGCCCAGCAAAGAAAACAATCAACAAAGTAGAGACAACCCAGAGAAGGGGAGAAAAGATTTGCAAACTACCAATCTGACAAGGGATTAATATCAGAATTTATAAGCAAATCCAACAACACAAAAGGAAAAAATTCCAATTTTAAAATGGGCAAAATATCTTGGAGTAGATATTTCTCAAAAGACGACATACAAATGACCAACAGGTATATGAAAAGTGTTCAACATCACTACTCTTTAGAGAAATGCCAATCAAAATTATAATAAGACATCATCTCACCCCAATTAAAATTACTTTTATCCAAAAGAGAGGAAATAACAAATGCTGGCAAGGATGTGGACAAAGAGGAACACTGATACACTGCTGGTAGGAATGTAAATTAATACAGCAAGTATGAAGAACAATATAGAGGTTTCTCAAAAACTAAAAAAACAACTACAATATGATTCAGCAACCCCAGTTCTAGGTATATATCCAAAAGAAAGGAAATCAAGGCAACCCCCACGGGTCCTCTCCCACTGTGGGAGTTTTTCTGTCCTCTCAGTAAATCCTGCTTTCTCACTGGCTCAGCCTGTAATCCCGCACCTTGGGAGGCTGAGGTGAGTGGATTGCCTGAGCCCGCGGGTTCGAGACCCGCCTGGGCAACTTGGCGAGACCTCATCTCTACAATAAAATAAAAAAATCAGCCAGGCATGGAAGTGCATGCCTGTAATTCTGGCTACTCGGAAGGCTGAGGCGGAAGGATCGCCGCAGCCCAGCGGGTCGAGGCTGCGGTGGCCTGGAGCGGCCACCGCACTCCAGTCTGGGCGACAGAGTGAGACTCCAACTCAAAAATAAATA